>NC_051180.1:143543932-143617527 GCF_013339695.2 Rhipicephalus sanguineus | reverse complement strand
GGCTGTTTTAGCCAGACTCAGTGCCATACACTCTTTTTCTTAGAAAACGGTCTACATAATTCAATCCTTCTTGTAAAGTTTGTGGACATCCAAAAACGATGGACCAGACGTCCATATACTTATATCTCAGCATATACTGAACATCTGATGTTAGTGGAATATTATACGGAGCGCGCCATGACTGCATGAAGAGAGTAGGGCTTAGCACGCTTCCCTGTGGCATCCTTGGTTGACGACGTGTTCTGACGTTGGGCCCTCCTGTGTAACTACAAAAATTTGCCGGTGCCTCAGGAAGTCAGCGATCCAACGCAGTATCTTGCCCTTGAATCCCTGCAGGGCCAGGCCTTCCAGAACGTGAACGTGACTCACTGTGTCGTATCGTTGGACATCAAGGAATACACCGACAGTGATGTTTCCTTCCGTACGTTGGTTTTCCACATCTGTGACCAAGTCCAAAATGCAGTCCATGTGCATCTACCTCTTCTGAAGCCGCTATGCTTCCTGGTAGTAGTTTCTTCATGTCTTGCCACCATAAAATTCGTTCATTGATCATTTTCTCCATCACTTTCGAAATACAACTTGTCAAACTAACCGGCCTAAACGAATCCAACTGCATAGGGCTCTTCCCTGGCTTTAGCAACGGTACTACTTTCGATATCTTCCAGCTTTCCGGAACCTTTTCTTCTTGCCACTTTTATTGTAAAGGTCCAACAGGTGTAATTTTCCTTTCTCGCACAAATTAGCCAGTGCTGCGTATGTAACTCCATCTGGTCCTGGTGAACTTGTTCGTTTTACAGAAGACAGCACATCCTCTGGTGTGAAGCTGTCATCCAGATCTTGAACTGACCGCAGATACTTCGTTACAACCGCCGAAGCTGATTCTGCTGAGGATTTATATTCGCTAGTTTGGACGGCCTCTCCATTTCTCAGTATAAGATCGCAAAATTCTTCGGCAATCACACGTTCGCTAACTCCTCGAGACAGCGCTATAGAGCCTGTAGTGGTCTCGAGTGCACTACTGCTGTCGGAGGGCGCGTACCATGTTCCACAGTTGAGGCGCCGAGGTAAATGGAGAAAGTGAGGCACATAAATTCACACAAAAGTTCTTCACAAAAATGTATAGGTGTAACATCTGAAGAAACACCCCCGCACCCTACCAGTTATTAGGGTGCTATATTTGAACATATACCCTTCATGCGCCCTTATTTGAAATAAGGGTGTGCAAAGGGAATTTGTGTCGTATTTACACCCTTTGTAAAAATTGTCAGAAATAAGGGTGTACGAAGGCTATTTCAGGGATCGAAACACCCTTATGGGTGTGAAACGGTTTACAGAGTGGCGAAGAAAACTAATTGGCAAGCACGGTGCTGGACTAGCAACTGAAAGCGTAACGTGGGAAAAAAGGAAAAAGTGCCCGTATACTGGACCCATCAGACGTATGCAATGAATCATTCAACGGTAATAACTGCGACAAGAAAAGAAGGGTCTGAAAACAGCGTATAGACTTTTTTTTTTTAATCCTGCAGAGAGCTGACAAGCTGAGTATATCTATAGGTGCGTCTATGACTGATCGGCAAAGCCTAAGATACGAGCGTTAAATATATATCGGTTCAGATTGAGCACAGGGACATGAGACTCAGTTAACGATATTGATGGCTTACGTGCAAGACCCACAGGGCGTACCAGACACTTCTAGCTAAATGCTTCAATTTGGTTCGCACGAAAAAAAAAAAAAACGAAGGACAAAATAACTTCGCGGGAGTAATCTTGCGTTCTCCAATTTTATATCGATTTCGAAGGAATAACATGAACGTCATCGACTATCTATCTCACGAGTGCGAGTCTAGCGAGTTGTGTTGACGAGATGAGAAGACATGCCCGCAGATGCTCCAAAATACGCATATTGAATATCAAATCGCTATACTTTCTGTGTATGTAGCATGTATAGACCTTTTCACAGGTGAGAAAAAACGCCGCCATGCTGGGCTGCGCGGGAGTACAAAGGCCGAGGTAACAGCCTCCACAGTGCACTTTTGGGGGGTCACGCCTATTTAGCGCAGCCCAGAGAGGATTATGGCGGCGCCCAGGGAGCCGTCTGTGAAAACGTCTATACTTGCAAGTTGCAGTGAGTGTCCTCAAACGGTTTACGAGGGACTCTTCGGAGGCCACTTCTTCAGCTTACGCTGTGACTGTGCTGCGGGTTCCGCACAGGCCTGGTCTCCTTCTACGGGAATGAAGAGTGTATAAAGCATAAATGCTTATAACGGTTGGTCGTTGCAGCCTTTCGTATGATTTTCCTCCTCTGCAGAACGGATTAGCCAATCGAATGTATACTCTGGTTCAGCTCCTTGTCTTCCCTTTGCCTTTATCTCTCTCTCTCTCTCGATGTCAATGTCTGTATGTATAGCTATATCATACGTATAAAGTTAGCACTATAATAAGTAAGATTTGCCACTTAATTCAGCTTTCAAGACTTACTAGGCTACGTAGCTAGACTGTCAGACACCGTCGCTTCAGTGCGCAAAAAAAAAGTATTCTTATACTTGCGGTACTTTTGTGCTGTTTGATATTCGCCTACACAGTAGCCATTACGGAATAGGCTTGGTCAGCCTGCGTTACCAATTTGTTGCATGGCCTCGCTTTAGTCAGTGTTTCTTTCAATGTTTTAAATGATGCTATTAGGTGTTTGTCGATCGCAGTTACTTCGCAGATGAAACGTTAACGAGACGTTACGAAGGCGCGAACCCGAACCTTGCTATACTTCGGAAACTAGAGAAGCATACAAACGAATTATGGCACATAACTATAGGGTCCGCTACGAAATACATGAGATATTTATGAACAACAACAAACAGCGACGCTATTTCTCAAAGCTATAACTGATGCAAATTTGACTCGGGAACGCGGCTCGCGGTCGCGACTGGAGCATTTTTCCAAATTAATGTTTAGAAGAAAAAGAACAGGAAGAAGTAAAAAAAAAAGAAGAAGGAGCTCCGAGAGGGCAAACAACACCAGCAACAGCGCTTAAGAGCGCACGCTGCCGATCCATCAATGCCAAATGCTATGAGCAGGAATTTGGGGCCCGCCACCACATACCCCCAGCGCTGCAGCGGCAACGGCATATGGAGAGAAGGATGCGAAGGGCTTCGAAGTCACGATTTCAAGCGGCCGACACTATACGCCGTTTTCGAGAACCAAAAGTTCGGGAAGCGTACACAACTACCGTATATATCGGGACCTAGGCTGCCTTCTATTCAATATATGTGGTTGACACTGTGCAATCTGGAAGGTGGGAAAATTACAATAAAAATATTTCTCGAACGCGAGCATCACCGAAATAACAAAGCAAACGACAACGGGCCTCAGAAGCGATACGTATTATGTCTACAGCCCCATCCAGGCACATACGGTTCTACGCAACACTGCACAACCAATGAAACCGCCACTGTACCCAACACTGTACCAACCAATGTTCCCACCACTGTACACACCACTGTACGCACCATTGTACGCACCACGTATATGCGGAACAGTGGTATGGTAATGCATGTTCGGCGCTGGAACATTCCCAATAGAGAACTGAGGAATTAAAACAGAAAAAAAAAAACAAATGAAATAGAGAACACTGTCTGTACGTATCGCGCGTATGAGAGGGGACCAAAATGGCGAGCCATTCATAATTACTTTATCTGCAGCACGTTAGCGACGTACGATTTTTTTTTTTTTTTTCAGTACAGATGGACAATGACAAGCTACTCGAAGCTTGTCTTATTGACCTAATGTTTTCACAGCTGCTGTTTCTTTTATCTCGAGACCGTCGGTCAATATCCCAATAAACACGGTGTACCAGCCTCGCCAGTGCTGCACTGCGGCGCGGGGCGCGCTTGCCGTCTCGGCGACACGTCTGCGTGAAATGCAATCTCGGCTGGCACACATCATGGCCGACTGACGTGCCCCGTACACCGCGCCCTTAGAGTTGTCTAATGGGTGGACCACGTAATTGAAAATTTTTTGTCCTTCATACCGAAGATGCTTCGTACGGGGTAATTATAAAAGATGGGGTTGTACGTGGTCGACTGCCATCGTGTTTGCTCGTATATGCGGCGCGGGGAAACGTGCAGTGGTTGGGAAACAATTATCGCTGGCGTTGGAAGGGTAATTGGCAAAATTTTGTGAATGTGTGTTATATACCGGACGGCCAGGAAGTGGGGATCAAAAAATCGCAAAGACCTACACGACTGGTCGATGGAAAAAGTGACCGTCTAGACGGATAGAGGCACTCAAGATTATTAGTTCGACAACTGTTGGTGGACGTTTGTCTGCTGGAATCTTGTATGTGCCTTTGCCCCCGCTGAATGTGCAAGAGTAGTGCAAAGCAGGAAACTATTTCTTAATGTTATGGACTAGCCATGCATATAGTCGCAGTGTGTGCGAGAGGTACGGGGATCAATATCCAGCACCTCCACCAAAATGTCGCAAGAAGAAAGGAACCACATCAGTAGACTTGTGTGTACTAACAAGGGATATATATGGCGCTCAAGCAACGAGTTAGTCTTGGGAAATAGTGGCAACAACTCTTTCAGTTATTTCTTTTCATTTAGAAAATGGTATACTGAATAGATGATAAAAGCGGTGTCGACAAAAATAAAGAGGGTGGTACAAGATAGTGCAAAGAATTCGTAAGTTGTGTCTGCACGCTTTGTATACTATGCAGGTCCTTGGACACAGGCTCCGGGACACCGCCCTGACCGTTCTGAGCGCAATAAATCTTGAACGTATCTGCTTCCTTGCTTTACATGCGGACTTTGTAACAGGTTTTCAGTGTTTGTGTGCTGGTGCAAACATGCAACAAGATACAGGTATAAGAACTTGCCGAACGATGTTATGTAGAATGGTTTGCTTCGCCGAAAAAAAAAGTTGGTCGAACTATGCACGCAACGTATACGGCCAGACAGACGGGACAACAGGAGGCTTATCTCTATTAAGGCAAAAAGTTCGCCAGCCAACCGACCTCATCTCTACCCTAACTGATCTATCTGCCCTCTGGCGTAGCCAGCTCCTTGTATGTATATATATGCATGTATCTCGAAACAGAGACTGTACGAGACCCATGGCATCGTAATCGACCTCGATCTCCGTTTCTTCTTGAAAGAGAGAACCTCTGTCCGTTCTCGGCGTACGTCACACGTCCTATACTCGGAAGGGACGGCGAGGACTTGCCGCTGACAGCGGCACGTTTCTGCGATCCAGCGTATATAGTGCCCATCTTCTTCTTCTTCTTCGGCTAGAGGTCTCTCTATCACTTTGTGCGTGCTTCCACGAGGCTGCAGGGTCGGCTCCTCTCGACGGCACATAGACGACGACGACTCCTGGGCCCGGGGGGGGGGGGGGGGGGCGTCTCGTCGCCACATCTGCGCAGCAGCATGTCCGCCATAGCCCACAGAAAGCCCGCGAAAGCCAAACGGGCCACGCCACCGAACCAGCACACCACAAGCACGCACGCACACGGCGAAGCCATGCGCGCGGACCACTTTGAAAAGATTGAAAAGTCTCCGGAAAAAGGCGCGCCTTTCGCGATCCTTGTTTCTTTTCCCTCCTGTCTGCAACGTTGCAGCCGCCGCCATGAGAAGCCGCAGCAGGCACCAAGCAGCGCAAGCCAGCGGCCCTCGAGCAAACGTGCGGCGGCAGCTCAGGACGCGCGGTCGGGGCCCAAGGTATTCCATCAATCCGTCTCGGCCGCGACCGTCTCCCCTTCCGCGCGCGCTGAGCTTGTTTTGAGTTTGTGCACGGCCCTCCTCCTCCTGCTGCACTGGTGTGTGCGTGCTGCTGCTTCTTCTGCGTAGTCTATACCACTCCCAGGGCTTTTTTGGGGGAACTTGTTTGTGTATTGCGATGCGGCCGTATGCGCCCCGAGCTCTGCTGGAGCGGCGCCTTTTTAAGTCCGTGTAGACGGCCCCTCGCGACGAACGCAGGAAAGAGACGTTGCAGGCTCGCGACGCGCGGAAACGGATTGCCTTGTGTTCACAGAGTTGCAGAAAGAGGCAACTTTGAGCGGGCAGACGCGCTTGCAGCGCAGCGTAGAGCTAAACATTGCCTCCGTGGTTAAACGCTGCCTGTCTCGCATTCGTTTTACTTTGCATCCAGGGTTTGCTGCTAACCAAGTTTAACAGGAAGCAGGGAAGCGGGAGGTCGGTAGTAACTCAACGGCAGCGGTGGGCGCATGCGCTTATCAACGCCAGCGCGGGCAGTGCAGAGACTATACAACGTTTACATGTGCACAGTGTCCTGTATACGTGCCCTTTGTTGATCACACACCCAACGGGAAAACACGAAGACGTCGAAAATAACGGTGTTCTTGCGAGTTACCGTGGATGATTATAGTATACAACAACCGTTTCTAAATTGGTTTTGAAGGTAACTGACATCACGGAGGGCCGTCAGCAGGTCTTTCTTCCGCGATACGGTAAAGTTGCTGAGGTCTGATTGACACTGCGAGGCACTGTGTAAGTTTAGCTTTCCGGCACTGCGCGGATGCTTCCGCATTTTGTAGCAGATGAATGAAGCGATAACTAATTTGCGCCCTATCAGCGCCATGTTGAAACTACGGGTAGCTGAGAATGTTATCCTGAGATAGGGATACGTACCAGTGACTCGTCTCTCATGAAGGCTCCATAAAATACACGACCGTGAATAACTCACACATTACCCTGCCAAGGCTTAGCTGATCAGAGTGGACACATCTTTGAAGTTGTACAACATGACGATAACACTATTGGTGTAGTGGGACACGGCCAATTAAACGCGCTAGCGGGACGAACATGTCAGGCTATGTTCCTAAATGTGCATCACACTTCCTGCGATTGTGCTCACGGTTAATCACAATGCCATAGAGATCTCTGGGCTTCCACATTTCGTTACACCCTTTCGAAAAAATTACAGAGCCAAACAAACAAAAACAAAAGTACTACTTTGCTGTCTCAATGAGGTGTAATCTCACTCGGCCGATTTTCCCACACAGTGAAGGACCTGGGTTAAGTCATGGAAGGAAGCCGGAGCCCCCTCCGTGGCTTCATTCACCTCCGCAACATATCCATGGCAGCCCACGCGCTTCTTGGTTCCTTCTTCACCTTTTTTTTTCTTTTTATTATATTATGCGTCGCGCTTCTGGCCGCTGTTTACTTTTCACGTATATCGCCGTTTCAAGCGCAAGAGGCTTCGGCGCTCTCTCGGGTCGTTTGCCGGGCGTCACAGAAAATACGTCAGACCGCAACATGGGCATCACATTAAATCCCACCATCGGCCGCGCGGGGACCCGCGCTGCGGAAGGAAGCGGCCCTGCAAGCGAGCCAAGCAAACAGGGGCCTCCCTTAAAAAAGATGAATAAATATGGCGGTATATGCTGCGGGGGTAAACATTCGCACATACACACACATATATATATTACCCACACTGTCGTATATTCACGTGATGCGAGGGTTTCCACAAACTCTCTCTGGCTCTCTCTCTCTCTCGCTCGTCAGCACTCGGGCTGTTCATTTTTCGCCCGCTTTTATATTGCGAAGAACAGCGCGCTCTCATTTCTTTGTGTATAGTTCTTAAATTTATGAAGAGAAAGTGCAGGACGCCAGCTTGCGTGGCTGGTTTTGTCGAAGCCCTGGGCTCTTAAAGGGCCGGGCCCCGCGGCGTGTGTGTTCTGAGAAATTCTGACTGCATTTTAAAGTCTAGACGCTCTTTGGGGAAAAGTGCCAGGAGTTAAAGTATATAAGTAAAACAAAAAACAAATAGAGAAGTGAAAGGAAACGTAAAGAAAGTATTTTTTTATTTTTTTTTCGATTCTCGCAAGACGTACACTTTGTCCACGAGTTCGAAATAAACAACCAAGAATGCACGGACGAGGGACGTCAGTTTTGGTTGACGTCCTGCGCGCGTGGTGCGCTTGATATCGCACGTTTTCTTTACAGTATGTGTGTATTCTTATAAATGGTAAGAAGTTTGTTTATGTGGCATTCGGCTATTCTGCGCCTTACTTACGTCGCCTTGAAGCCTGCCCGTTCTGACGTTTCAGGCGGCAAGTTCAATGACAGGCTTGTCGCTCTACGTAGCGTATATAGTGGCTGCTGTACAAAAAATGAAGTGAACAAAGTAAGTCCTTGCCGAGAATAAAAGCCAAGTTTAAGTTTTCTGGCGAAGAATAGAGCTTGAACTATATACGTGTGAGTATACTTTATTAACTTTGGGGTCTGAAAAGCATTTGTATCTCAAAGGGAAGTTTTGTTGACCATTAAAACGTTGTGTACCACAGACAAATGCAGGAAATTAGTTTCCTTCGACACATGAATACTTGACATTTTACAGTCGTAGACAATATGTAAGGCAACACTGAAACCACCTTGAAGTGCGCCACAGTGGTTAGACGCAGTTGTCAAGCGTGATGGTATTGATGACCCTATTATTTCTAAAGCGGAAAGGCTCCTCATGACAATCAGCACGTTAGGCTCACCGTCCGCACGTCACGTGTTATCCTCGCTTTAAGAGGAACTCGGTATTCCCTTTAACAGTACTGTATGTACATACGCGTGTGTCTTTTCTGTGTTCAGAAAAAAAAAGTATACAATCTGGAATGATATGCATTCTACTATTAGAGACAAGCAAGTTGTCTCTCGACTGTTAGAGGGCAACATATACAGGAATAGAAGAGGTGTGCTTAGAGAAAATATGAGCGAGTTGGAGCATTATGGACTATATTGTGGGAACGAGTACGCAGCTGTCTCTGACGAAGACAAAAGGAAAAGCTCACCAGTAGAGTATGTCCTCATATACAGAGATAACAAATTAAGGCAAGCGTTATTGTGCAATAACGCTTTCCTTCATTTTTTATCTGCAAGCATTAAAATGGTGTGTAATACATACAGAGTCAGCAAGTTAGTTTTGGCTTTGACGCTTCGCCGTTGTAGACGTAAGATGTCGCGCTGCTAATCTCGAGGGCGCCGGTTCAATTGTCGGTCACGGCCACGGCCATGATGTCGGCCATGGGTGCTAAAATGCAAATAAAATCCGTGTGCTTGGATTGAAGGGGCCATGACACCCACTTTTCGATCATGATCTGTGTTATGTGGATTAATCCTCGGGCATTCACAAATGAGCTGGTGAAATTTTAGCGCATTTGGTCGAGCACTTAATTTATAATCGAATATTTTTATAAATACGCGAGCGGCCCGACAGTCTGGCAACATTGGTGCACTCGCGAGCCGTGACGTAACAAGCAACTAGCTGTGCAATCGTCTGCATTACCGCGAACGATATTGTTCCGTGGTCAGCTGCACGTGATAGAGATATTTTAGCTTTCTTCAGCTTGGCACTGAAACTGAACGATTTGCAGCGGCTGACATTTTGGTGGAAGAAGACGGCTTCGTTCCGTGCTGCACATGACGTCGCACGCGCCAAAGAAAAATGGCGGTCGCCGGCGGTGGGCGGGTTTACAGCCGGCGACTTCCAGGGCTTGTTTTGCGCTGAAATATTCTTTTACGGCCCACCTTTGAAATCTGTATAGGCATAATAGACCCTCTACTTCTAGTTTTTGCTGAAAACCACAAATCTTTGGGCGACTGTGTCATGGCCCCTTTAAGGTTCACGTTAAAGAGCCATCTAAGGCTTTCGCCTAAATTAATCCCAAGACCCCTCTGCACCGTGCTTCGAAATAATATCACCGCTTTGACGGGAATTATTGACGCGAAAGCCTTAGATGTCCCATCACACTCGAAAATTGACCGTCGGCGTCGGTGTCGTCCCGCGGCGTCGGCGTCAACACGCGTGATGCGAAATATCGTCGTCCCGTGGTTACGTCATCATGACATCACAGATCGCCACAATTTGAGCCGTCATCATGACGGCACTACGACGTCCCATACCTTGACGTCACATGATGACATCATCTCATGACAATGTCGATCCGTCAAAGGTGGGCCGATCACGGAGGCAGTGCAAGACCAGGTGAGGTGCATAAAGCTTCAATGCATACGATCCTGGAGGCACTGCAAAACCAGATGAGTTGCAGAAAGACTTCGGAGTGGTGAGAAGAAAGAGAAGAAGACGGCTTTCGCCTCCGAATGCATAAGGGAGCTTGTGAGGTTTATTACTACAAGAGTAGGGCTACATTCCACTGCTGTACTGCGCAGGGCACCGTTCACACATATATTATCAACAATGCCAATGAAAGTTTTTTAAATAATAACGTAAAAACCATCAGCAGAAAGGAGGAGAATGACCTTGATAAGTGTCCCTCACCCACTACATAGACAAATCGACGTGGTATCACACGCAGTGCAACGTTAACCGATGGCACAGCGACGGTCGCATGCGAGGCAGACGCAGGCTCACAAGCTGGAATATTACAGGTAGACGTTTACTTTCAGTTCGCTCCGTCAATATACAGACATGGGAAAGGAACAGATGGGAAGGGAAACATGCTTAGCGAAACATAACATTACAGAAAGCCCGGATGGCATGCGCAGCTGTAAACTTCAGCTGAGCCGAGGAATGTTAAGAAGGAACACTGCAGTGAGAACAGACTCGAATTTAAACCATATCACAGCTTTTTAAAAAAGTCGCGCGTGCCATCGCTTCTGGAAAGCTTCCTTCCCTTCGGAATCCCATTGTTCGGATAAGTATACATATCATGTTAACGGATATCTCTTTTTGTATTGTGTGCATAGAAAAATGGGATACCATTAAGAGTGGTACATATATACTAGGCAAGGGGCAGCGGCGAGCTGTCCCAACTGTGTCATCGTGTACGTGATGTTTTCGTGTGGGGTGCTCACGTATGTTTAGAAGAAATCAAACGATTCGCGTTGTAGAGCACGAAGTATACTCTACTATGGGAGCTCCCATAGTAGAGTATACTTCGTGCTCTACTGCGCGAATCGTTTGATTTCTTCTAAACATACGAGAGCACCCCCACACGCTGCATTCAGCCCTAGGGCTGAATGCAGCTTTCTCTGATACACGGTTTCCTTATCAGGATTGGTTATCAGGTGTACTTATTAACTGCGTCGTTTGGAGCAACATGGTGGAATATATAAACCATGGCTGTGGCGCAGTAGAGAACGAAGTATACTCTACTATGGGAGCTCCCATAGTAGAGCGTATACTTCGTGCTCTACTGCGCGAATCGTTTGATTTCTTCTAAACATACGAGAGCACCCCCACACGCTGCATTCAGCCCTAGGGCTGAATGCAGCTTTCTCTGATACACGGTTTCCTTATCAGGATTGGTTATCAGGTGTACTTATTAACTGCGTCGTTTGGAGCAACATGTGGAATATATAAACCATGGCTGTGGCGCAGTAGAGCACGAAGTATACTCTACTATGGGAGCTCCCATAGTAGAGCATACTTCGTGCTCTACTGCGCGAATCGTTTGATTTCTTCTAAACATACGAGAGCACCCCCACACGCTGCATTCAGCCCTAGGGCTGAATGCAGCTTTCTCTGATACACGGTTTCCTTATCAGGATTGGTTATCAGGTGTACTTATTAACTGCGTCGTTTGGAGCAACATGTGGAATATATAAACCATGGCTGTGGCGCAGTAGAGAACGAAGTATACTCTACTATGGGAGCTCCCATAGTAGAGCATACTTCGTGCTCTACTGCGCGAATCGTTTGATTTCTTCTAAACATACGAGAGCACCCCCACACGCTGCATTCAGCCCTAGGGCTGAATGCAGCTTTCTCTGATACACGGTTTCCTTATCAGGATTGGTTATCAGGTGTACTTATTAACTGCGTCGTTTGGAGCAACATGTGGAATATATAAACCATGGCTGTGGCGCAGTAGAGAACGAAGTATACTCTACTATGGGAGCTCCCATAGTAGAGCATACTTCGTGCTCTACTGCGCGAATCGTTTGATTCTTCTAAACATACGAGAGCACCCCACACGCTGCATTCAGCCCTAGGGCTGAATGCAGCTTTCTCTGATACACGGTTTCCTTATCAGATTGGTTATCAGGTGTACTTATTAACTGCGTCGTTTGGAGCAACATGTGTATATAAACCATGCTTGTGTGTGTGTAGAGCGTTGTGGCGAATGGATGCGTGTATGTGTATGTGTACACGTTTCCTTATCAGCGTGCGTGCATGTGTATGTATGTGTGTGAGCGTGTGCGTGCTTCTAAACATACGTGCGTGTGTGCAGCTTTCTCTGTGGTGCACATGTGTGTGTGTGGAGCAACATGTGGTGTGTGTGTGTGTTGTGTGTGTGTGTGTGCTCAGACTGTGTGTGTGCACGCAGCAGTGTGTGTGTGTGTGTGTGTGTGTGTGTGTGTGTGTGTGTGTGTGTGTGTGTGTGTGTGTGTGTGTGTGTGTCTGTGTGTTGATGGAAAGAAGGAATGTACTACATACGGCGGGCATGCGTGCTGTAGTTATTGCCTTACGATCTCTCAGAGTCCAGTAGAAGCGTATATTTGCGAACGGCAACTGACGCTAACGCCGCATCTTGACAGTAATTGAAGTTCCTCGCGTACGGTGGCGATGATGAGGGCACGCTGATCGCTACTGCGTAGTGGCGTAGCATGAGAATGCAGCGAAGTCCGTCACACCGTTGGCATGCAGTAATGGTGGCACGAATCGAAGTTAGGCTTCTTGAACAGCTATGCAGGAAATGTAATGCAAATGGCTGAAACCGTTCAAAATGTGGCAGACTATTGCTGCGTGAATCACGTTATACTACTGAACGCTGGGAAAGAGCTCTAAATACTCTTTTTCAATATAGCGTGCGAAACTGGGTCTACTTGTAGATCTTCATAGCAGCGCAAAAGGATGGTAACACAATACGAAGAACGCCACAGGACAGGCGCTGATTGCCTTACCTTTGGAGGTGGTCAGCCAGCCTCCTTGTGATGATAACAAGTTGACCAAAAAATTGCGAGATATGTGTTGTTTCTGCTGCAGAAATGTGAACCAAACGGTGATTTCCACTTCGTATATATAATTGAGGAATTATGTTTTCCCGTCGATGACGAAGTAAGAACCGATGTTCAGGAACATTTGCGCTCAGCTGCAGTGGTATAGATCCAGATCTAAATGTCATCACCGTGAAATCCGGCGAAGACCTGTAGATCACACGCAACGATACTGCAGATAGGACAAGCCACTATGTATGAGATTGCCGGAGCGCTAACGTTAGGGGTGCATCAAGGAGATAAAAAAAATTCTCCTTGGGGTGCATTGAGCTATTGCAGAGTCCACCATAGCAATGGCACAAGAGAGTGCACTCGGCAACCTCAGCGTGCCTTCATACAGAACAGGATGCTGGAACCAGTGTCCATATCCTTCAATTCGAAGGCGAAATGAAGCCGATCGCATTTATAAGGTCAGGTCGCACACGTTGCTTGTAAGAAAATTTCGTGAAATGCACGCAATGATGACTATTATTTTTATGCGCATAACTAGCGCGCACCCTGGGTGTGTTCCAGTACTCACCGTCGACGGCTTAACAGACAGCTGTGCGGCCAGCGGCCATTTTAAGTGTCATTCTAATTATGACGAAGCTGACTAAATAGCCGCAACATCGAAGCTGAAAACGATGCAGCCTTATCACTCGACATACCATCCATAGAAGATGGCGGCCGAGCAGAATGCTTGGAATTCGCCGGGAAGGTATATCCTGCTCACAGCATGGAAGGCAGTCACGCTTTACCACGCGGCTTAAGCTCAGCTGTAGAGATTCAACGAGGCATAGCCGTGTTGAGATAACAGCCTTACCCCGGCTGTTATCTCAACATGGAACTGGTCGCATTTATACCAGTGGGTGGTATACATGCCCGTACTGTTCTGTTCCGGTGATGCCAGCAGATGCATGCCACCTTATATTACAGTCGGAACGCTCCCGTCATCTCCTGCAAGCTGGTCTTCGCTGCAGTGACACAAACAGTTATGACCGATGGATACATGACAACACATTCCACAAGACACTTCTTCACTTCATACGCCGGCCTAATACCGGCCTAACGGCACACATTTAGGGTAAGGCGGGGCAAAACGCGACAGAAATTTGAAAACAGTGAATATCTTTTTTATTTCACTCGTTACCATAAAATGTCAACACAGGAACTTTCTTTTGAGTACAAGGTATGTGCTACATAAATATAGCCATGCTGCGACTGTTGAAAATATTATTTTAAAAGAATAAAAAAATGCACCACATGTCTCATTTTGCCCCAACCTGCGGGGAAAAACGAGACGCTGCGTGAGGCAAAACGAGACAGCGAGAAAAAATTTTTATCATTTCAGTTCTTGCAGTAGAAGCACTTCAAATTCACTCCGTGGGTCACCACACAGTCTTTATGCGCCCAGTCTTTGCACTCCACGCATTGAATCCACACAGAACCCGGCGCTGTGCTGCTCCGAAACTCCTGAAAAGCGTTCAGTGCTTTTTTCATGTCGTTTTCCGCCCAGGAAACTCTAGATGATATTCTCTTGTACGCCCGCACCATCCTTAACAAAAAAATATCGTATATAATGAGCGTAAATAAATGGTTCACTTAATAAGGCACTCTCTAAGGCAATTCAATGCATTTTTGTATTTAAAAAAATTCCCCCTTTGGCCCACGGCACCAAATGAACTAAACATTTCGTGGCGTGTAGGTAGTAGTATAAAGTAACAACATAAATACTTACGTTGTTGTACTGATGCGTAGTAGCCTCATGCACGGATCCGAAAATTTGGCCCAGCAGAATTTCGCCCCTTTTTGGCGGGTCGCGAGCACACTGACATCAGCCGCGCAATTTTTCCCGCGCGAACGTTCTGAGCAATCATCAACATTTACACATAAAATGTCGAAAACTACCGGCACCTATATTACTGAAATAGAGAAACAAAGAAAATGTACTTTTATGTATTAGCTTTAGAGGGCGGCAAAGTCAAAATGTCGCGTTTTGCCCCGCCTTACCCAGTACAAATATACACAGCAAATATTATGTCTTAAGGGCAAGTCTATGTCGCAAATAATAAAAAAAACTAGCTGTGTGGGTTTTTTTTTCTCAATGCAGCATGAGCAGAACAGCGAGAGGCCACGGCGATGACCGTATCCTGCGAAGACGCATGAAGACTGTAAAGTCCTGTAATCTGACGCAATAGGCATGTATGTTGCTCTGCAGATATTCACGTACAAATTACTTCGATTGCAGATGAGTTAATTGATAATTTAATTATTGTCGTAAGAAGGTCCTAATCTAAAGGTAAGACTTGAACACTATTTTTATTCGGTTTTGGCTGCCCTGACTTGCTAAAGGAACATACTGTTCAGTACAATAGCTGAAGAACTGCATGATCAAGGAACAAGCAACTGATCACCGTTTGCTGATCCTAAAACTATGACTACTTTCCTCCAAGTACCAAATCCTTTGCTGAAAATTTGCTAAGGAGAGCATACAAGGATCAGTTTTCTTTGTTATTAAGAACTGTCGCTATTTAAGCATTCGGGGGGTTTGTACAATAAATGCGGAATCGACACATGCACAAAGAAACTTGGAGGACGCTTGAGCTTCGCCTTCAAGAGTAGAACGCGGTAGCGTAATCGGGCCCCGTGCGCATCGCCTTCTCAGTTGCTAGTGTGGCTTCCGTTCTCGGTGCATGTCTCAACCGTGCCGTAAGGAAACGAATGACTGTGTGCGCAACATTGGCCGTATCAAGCTATCCTAGAAAGCCTACTGCAAGTACAATTGTTAAGTGCCGACTACGCCATGATTATTCCGTTTGCGAATCAGCTAAGGGCCCACTACGCGTCCGTGCGGCAACACGCGAACCTACGCGGCTGCTCACTTTGTTTATGCCTTTCCTGATGATGATGATTAAATATGTCTGAGCGTTTTGCAATGGGTGGGCGTTTAAAACACCCACTCGTTGCGCATTCCACATGTTCAGACGCCTGGCGCGATTCTACGCTTCTGCCACGCAATATTAACTGAGTTAAGGAGACTCCCCCCACTACGTGACATTCATATAGTGTTTTTTCCCAAAGCACTTTCAAGCATTGGCGTGGCTCTGTGGTAACACCTGCTTGCCACGCAGACAGCCTGGGTTCGATTCTCACTCGAACCGAAGATTTTTATTATTTATTTTTATTTTATCTGCATCTTTCTCAATTTTTCGGTCAGGGACAAGACGGTGATTTCTCGCTCACAACCAACGACGGCGGCGCCGAAATTTATGCGAAACGAGCTCTTTAACGCTTTCGCGTTAAAATATTGGCCAGGGGTAGCTGTGTTCTTGCTTCTGCTCTTTTACCTTCCCGACGTAAAAGCGCGTGGCGCTTCGGTATCTAAAGCGCAAGGACGTCTGTCGGCTCGACTGCACGGTGTTCGAGTTCTGCAGCAAAACGGGACGCACGGAGACCAATGCCAATTCTCGAATCGAGCAAGAACAGTTTGCTGAGCTTTTTACGTGTCCGTTATAACGTTGGCCGCAAGGTCTGCTCGCTACGTGGCTTTAAAATCCAGCTCACGCATTACGCGACTCGAATGTTTGCCAAAGCTGTGCCCCCACCACGGATAAGGATCCAGCACGCGCTCCATGCTGTCACCTCTTTCCGCGTAACCACTCCTTTTTTGTCCTATATATTCGAACGCCGCACAAGCTGTGGTATCTGAAAGTAATCCCTCAAGCGTCCCCATTTCACGGTTCTTTTATTGGTTTGCGTATCATATGGCACGGAGCCGTTATTTCCAAGCTGCCGTCTTCCGAGTTCATGAGTGTGCGCGTGTGTGAGTGTGTGTGTTCGGGCGCGCGCTGTACGCGAGGGCTCCATGGGCCCAAATCAATTACCTGTGTTATATTGCTTCCTCAATCGTTCTTGCTGGGAGTGAGCTTTCTCGACGCATGTTGCCGCTGCGCCGTGACGATTACGGATTGCGCCGCGGCTACTTGGGTGTTCCAGATCGTTAAAGGCCGTGTCGTTGATCGCTTGGCTGTTAGCTTTATGGGCGGAGATCTCATGTGCACGAGTCTGACATTGGTGCTGTCTACTTATACTCACCCTCTGCGCAGCGTCGTAACGTCTACTCGTTAGTCGAGCGATGATGTAGAGCCTGGAAAGTATTACCAGGATTTAGGAAACCTTGAGTCGATGTGTTCAATTAAGGGCCTTTTTTTTATGAGCGATCACTAACGCTATGAAGGAAAGCGGAAAAAGACCGCAGTAAGGCACAAGTGTAAAAAAAAAAAAAATTGAGAATATATGGATGGGTTTTCTTACGTTTGTTGCGCAAGATTTTAGATTTTTTAATTAAGCGCTCGCTTGCACGCGAGCGTTTGAGCGAGTGCCGCGCTATCCAGAAATTTCAGCAAAAAAGAGATGAATCTGCAGCGTTTAAAGTTTCCGAATGTCGTAACTAAGAAGGGAAAAGAAAGGCAACGTGCTCTCCGCGTATGTGGCGACGTGGAAACGTTAAAAAAAAGAAAAAATGCCGGCATACGTCATTATTTCTTTCGGTCTTAACTCATTTATTCCGACGGAAATGAAGATGATGATAATTGTGGTGGTCATGCATGGTGGAAGTGGGGATGATGGCAATTTCAAGAATGACGCAATCAAAATGCGCCCGATATACATCATGACAGCACATTTATGCTATAGCAAAAAGAAAAAAATAAATGAAGACACTAAAGATATATAACTATATTGTAAATCAAACGAAATAGCGTTTGTGTGTACGCTTTATCACGCGTACAAGAACGCGCAATGAAGCGTATATTGGCTACTTCGCATATAAATGTTTCTTGGTCGCACATTGCCAATGTTGCAGAAGTTGGCAAATAATTTTTGTTGGCGCTGATAATCTCGGAGACTCTCGCAGAGTTCCGTTTGATGGAAAGGACGTCATTGGAACATGTCAGTAATAATAATAATAATAATAATAATAATAATAATAATAATAATAATAATAATAATAATAATAATAATAATAATAATAATATCTGGGGTTTTACGTCCCAAAACCACGATATGATTATGAAGGACGCCGTAGTGGAGGGCTCCGGAAATTTCGACTATCTGGTGTTCTTTAACGGGCGCTGACATAGCAAAAACACGGGCCTCTACCATTGCGCCTCCACAGAAATACGACCGCCACGGCCGGGACCGAACCCGCGACTTTCCGGTCAGCAGCCGTTACTGGAACATGTCGACTGGTGGCGCAAGCCGCAACCGTCTGCACAAAAACGCCGCATAGAAACATGCACGTGGAGCCACTGACCAGTGCATCTAATGCCTCAGACGCCGCAATATACTTGCGCGAGATAATAGCATGTCCTGCCGTGCTATGCCGTGCTATTTTGGAAACTATAGTTTCCAAAACGAAATTTTCCGGAGGGCCTCGAGAAAAACCGCGTATGCAAAAAAAAAAAACTAAAATAAAATGAAACATATCATTTAACAGTGTAACGCGAGGTCCTATGCTTCCCATATCGTTCGTTTATGTTTTATTGGGCAGCACGGCGAAAACACACGCATCAGCTGTTATAGTTGCTCTAGATAGGTTTATGTCTCTTCATAAGTGTGCATCCGGTTGGGCTTCTTCACTCTATAGCGGTTCTGTCACTGTTATATCATCTTCCCGACCTGCAGCGACAGGCGTTCTTTCGGTCGTATTTCATTCTGAACGCCCGATTACTTCAGAAAGCTTCCACAGAACGTCAGCGATAGCAATTGATGTGTCAGAACTCGGAAGTGTGCAAACGTTAGTCTATACTATCCAGTGTAAAACTTGGCTTTTTTAGCGCAAAAAACGACACCACAAGAAAGAAGACGGAACACATGCGCTGTGTTCAATATGGATTCTCACCAACTAGCCCGCCAACGCATTTCGTTGGGTAAAACTTGGCAGCGCAAAGCTTCTGCAATTTATACTATTCAGACAGTACAAACTGTTTCTTGGACAAAATGTTCAGGAGCGAGGCATGGATGACGATATTGAATAGCGACATTAAGTGAATTATGTGCACGGTGACGTTTTCTATAGCTATACCGTAGTTATCGTACTAAATGTGAATACACGCTGCATTAAAGATTTAATTTAGTTTACTCACGCCTAAGGTAATGAATAGAATATCTACTTTAGCTGTAATTATCAGTAATGTAAAAACTTCAACACCACAGGTATATAGGGAACGAGAAGCGGACTAGCAGCTGCGACCTAAAAGGTTCATCATGCCTGTACACTCTTGAAAGGCAGAGGGAAGTAAAATAAAAAAGCGAGAGAGAGAGAGAGATAGAGAGAGTGTGTGGGGCATCACACGTCACTAAATCGTGCGCCGTATATACAACTATGTATACCGTCTAATCTCCTGCTTTGGGCACATTTACAGCAGCTTCGAATAGCTAAAAGATCATTAGGCGCATCTCGAGCGATTCATACGGCCGTACATGGAAGGCACCCAATGTATTTGTAAAAGAAACGCCTTCCAAGAACTGTGCCAGAAACTTACTACAACCGGTCCTATAGAGTTCCTTTTCATAACCAAATGATTCATCACCATCACTTCAGATGGAGCCACCGGTTATTCGAAGCTCTGGGAAGACCGCAGTGCACAGCTTGCAGACCTAGTATAGATTTACACAGCGAGACCTCCAGAGGACATACATGTACTGTGCATGCATGCGGTTAATTATATACAACTAGTTGCTGGTCAGTGAGTCGAGATAACACCTGCCGCGTTTGCGCACTAAGCGCCTTGAAGCTGTAATTAAAAGCTGGCGCCGTGTACACGTTCAGTCGCCAGTTTCTACATTCGTTTCTTACGCTTCAAGGCGACGACGTTTAACAAACCACTCGGAGGCAAATACGAGATACTGTACAACGTGCGCCTTCTAGCGAGCATGAACGGCTTGACGTATCGCTTTGCACATCGCAATTAGTAGGGCTGCGTACGGAAGCTGCGCACAATAACAAGTTATACATATATCATGAGTGGCTAGCTACATAGTTATATTCGTAACAGATGTGGGAATTCCGCTCGACAGTGCAGAATGAAAGGCGCTGTGACGTTGCGAGTGATTGTTGCAATCGGCCGTGGACTTCGCTGGTGGCAACCTTAACGTTTCTCGCCGCTTTCGCGAACACGCTCAGGTCGACCGTCCCTTCTTATTGTTGCCTTTTTTTTAGTTGCGTGCACTGTTAAAGAGAAGACGTCAGCAACAAGCGTTGCACGTATACATATATACGCCGAACCTGGAATATGTGGCAACCGCTGCAAGAACCGTGCACTTTTTTTTCCCCCTTTTGCTTCCAATATCTTGTCTCGCCTTGCTACTTTCATAACGTCGCATCCCATGTTTCTCTTATTACCCGGCCTTGAATGTCTCTGCCCCGGCTCCCCTTGATGCTATATGCACAGAAGCGGTGCGCATGAAACGTGCTCATCGTTGCGGGAATAACGTGGTAATAATAATAATGACGGCGCGCTGAAAATTTCGCCACGCTTGCAGTGTCAGTCAGCTCCATCATCCAGCAGTTGTTTCGGCTACCCATGCAACGCCTTTATTATTATTATTATTATTTCGACTTGTATTCAACTTCACACAGTATGCAACCATGTTCGAAGATGTGAACGTGAGAAAGTTAAGCCACGGTTGAACAGCCGGCATCTGGCAACAACGAAACTTGGGTCGACGAAGAGTTGATCTTAATCTGCAGGTGGCAAATAATGGTGTATATACGCTTGAGCGAAAAATAATGACCCCTCCTAACGATACGCTCGCTCATTTTACTATTTCGAATGAGATATCTACTTCATTCGCGTTATTTAACGGTGACTAAGCAGTATTATTATTACGAAAGAATTCGCATCTCCGTTCACGTGCAGTTTGTTCCAGGTAATTCGGTTCGTATTCTTAAGGTATTGCAAACGAACTGGAACGTTCTTATTTTATTTATTCGCATTTTTACGGTGTTCTAATAACTTCATATAAGCATACGTACACGTATACTGCATGCTATCTGGATCGCTGTAATGGTATGAAGCGATCGCTTTATTCCATCATTGTTTCATGCTCTTCGTTACATATCTGCAGTTATATGCATACATATAGAAGAACGGTAGTGTGTATGCCTCCAAGTCAAGGTTACCCGTATACAGAGCGGGAAGAATGGCAAAAAGAGCCAACGGAGCCCTGAACTCTAGGCCCCGATGATTAGTGGTGCCCCCTTCGGGGGCCACTCACAAAAACTCTAATTAGTTTTAACGCGATAGCGTTAAAGAGCTCGTATCGCAGAAATTGCGCTGTCGGCGTCGGGGCCGTTGGTTGTGAGCGAAAAATCATCATCATGTCCGTGACCGAAAAATCGAAAAAGCTGCAAATAAAATAAATAATAAAAATGTTGGGTCCGAATGAGAATCGAACCCAGGCCGTCTGCGTGGCAAGCAGGTGTTCTACCACACAGCCACGCCCCTGCTTGGAGCTGCACTGAAAGTAACTTTCATGCTTCCCAAAAATACGCGTCCTGTATTCAGGTGGTCACAGTACGAGATGTAATATCGCAGTAGTATTGCGTGGTACAAGTGTACATTGCCATAGGGCGTCACACCATGCCAATATCATAACGACTTCGTGGTTTAAAGACAGCCACCCATTACAAAAGGCGCACATATTAGTGCGCGTATTCCCTTAAGACCACGTAGTGGGTGCATCGCAACTTCGAAGAAGTTTCTCGCGCATATTGCTCCTGGTTTAAAGCATGCTACCCATTACATAAGGCACACGCCTTAGTGGGCGCATTCTGTTAAACCCTCGTAGTGTTCGAACTGCGCAGTAGGAACAGAATATCGCTATCGCGTTCAGCTCTTAAAGGCGAAGCTTAAGCGTCCCCCAATTTTTTCAATAAAGTTTCTCTTTCTCATTCTGTTCCTCTGTACGCCTGTGGCACTGCATGATACAAAGATCAATATTTTGGCCTCTACGGAAGTGACTATGAAGGTATAGTAATATACATATCTATAACGAATACGATAATAGAAATAGGATGTTCGCTACAGGCGCACAGCGATTTTTGTATGGTGCGAGGGGCACGCAGTGTGTGTCAACAGATGCATTTACAACTCATTTCTCTCTGCCAGAGAATGCAGTGACACCAAGTAAAACACAAGCTGAAGGCCAGCGTATTGAAAAGTAGCAGTGGCGTAGACAGAAATTATTTTCGGGGGTTGAAAAAATGCAAGGCAGTGGCGTAGCCGGGGGGGGGGGGGGCACACTGGGCTTGTGCCCTCCCCCCCCCCCCCCCGAAATTTTTTTCCCATGGGATGCAGAGCACAAAATTACGCTCGACGCCACTAATCTGCCCAGACGCAATGTCGGGCCACGGCGGTGCCCCCCCCCCGAAAAAATTTCTGCCTACGCCACTGATTCAAGGGGGTGTTTAACCCCCCCCCCCCAAACCCCCTCCCCTAGCTACGCCAGTGAAAAATAGGTAAAACGTACTGCCATGGTTGCCTAAATACGAAAAATAACCTGTTCTCAACATTCCCTGCCCTAAACCAGATACGATGGCGCTATACCTGCAAACAGCGGGCCTTCATCCCGCGATATTAATTAATAATTGTTGGGTTTTTACGTCCCAAAACAACGATATGATTATGAGGGACGCCGTGAAGGGCTCCGGAAATTTCGACCACCTGGGCTTCTTTAACGTGCACATAAATCTAAGTACATTGGCCTCAATCATACTGCCTCCATCGAAATCCGGCCGCTGTGGCCGGGACTCGATCCCGCGACCTTTGGGTCAGCAGTTGAGCACCGTAACCAATAGACCGCATGGCGAGTGACATCATCCCATGAGACCACAGGACTATGATTTTTGGCTTCATGGGCACAACCATCGAATACCAGCCTACATTTATATATTTAATACTGTATGCCATTAGGCAAACTTTCGAGAGAGAGAAAACTGTAAAATAGTTTTAGTACACGCGCCGTGGTAGATTGCACCGCGCGAGATCGTGGGGTGGACCCCCGACCATTGGGGCCGCATTTAGATGGAGGCGATGAGCACGAATGTCCGTACACTTTGATTCATGCGCACCAAGTGACTAAACTTAGTCCTCTGTCACCCACTATCCGGCGTTGCTCATATCGCGACGGCACGTAAAGCGCGGTAACTTTTTTTTTTTTTTTTTGACATGGTTCTGAGGTATCAGCCCTGAAATGAAAATTCGCAGGATGGCCACGTTGACTAGCCATCGATTCTTCCTATATATACAGAACACCAACTTACGAAAGCCTCCATAGAGTGACACAAATCATGCGATAAATGATTGAGTCTGGGCAGACTGAAGACAAGCTCGGTCGGTGTAACGTGGCAATTCCTTTCGCTCCATTACCTTACTTATCATCCACCGCTCGTGACCGACGAATCTTAATCCTAGCGCAAGTGGTGATCCGCCCTAAGCATTGAGGAAACGCAGAAAGGAAATGCTAATCGTACTAGAATTGTTACATTCTCCCCCATATTTCGAAATTGCTGCCTCTTTTTACCACCGACCAAAAATGTCTCCTATTCGGAGAGGATCAATGATGTGCTCGGTAATAAGACCACGAAGGCGGGGACACGTGCAGCGACGGGAGAGTTGGGCTCGGAGATCTATTGTGCTCTCTCATGACGTCATCAGAGGGGAGCACCGGCTTGCGTCATCGAACGCGCGCAGGGTGCTGGTTCTTTCCGCCCCCATCCCGATCGAGGATCTAATTATACACATAAACCGCGTAAGAGCCGCATAGGTGGTTGGGAAGGGAGACGGTCGGGCTTTCCGCCCGGAATATTCCCCCGAGCTCCCCTATATAGACGCCCATCTGAGGCACCATCCACGTCTGCACCTCCTCTCTCCCTCCCTCACTCCCTATCTCTCATCCCGGCCAAATGACGGGATCACATCGGCTCATTCACGCCTTGCGGGGAGCCCCGTCTCACGCTGTCGGAGCGGGAAGCCCCATATGCCGAGTGAAACGGCCTTGCGGCACCAGCTGGAACTTCGGGAAAGGAGCGTGCGTAGCTAGGGAGGTTCTTGGCGCTTTGTAGTGACGTCTCGACGCATTTCCCTCCAGTGAAAGAGACGGCACGCGCGCGCTTTGCAGCTTAACAATCGTCATGAAGTGTGTTTAACCTGAAATGGGTTCCCCAATATAGCATCACTGCGGTGGGGATGGTGATCGTTATTGGCGCCCCCTTTGACACGGGACAGCGACAAGCAGCTACTTAGCGTGCTTTATGTGATCAGGTTTTACTACAGCTATCGCAGCCTAGCATTTTGGCTACTTCTTCCTCATGGTTTCTTTAAAGCTAAGCGTTTCTTGGTGAACCAGAGGACACCTTGACCACATCTATCTATCTATCTATCTATCTATCTATCTATCTATCTATCTATCTATCTATCTATCTATCTATCTATCTATCTATCTATCTATCTATCTATCTATCTATCTATCTATCTATCTATCTATCTATCTATCTATCTATCTATCTATCTATCTATCTATCTATCTATCTATCTATCTATCTCCGACGACGACGACGACATCGTGCTCCGTCGTTTCGTCAACTTGGTATACCTAAATTTGCATGGAGTGACATAAGTGTATGACGAACATCAATGTGTATGACGTACTACGTGACAAAATGCCATGGCAATCGTTTCATTTCCTCGGTATCAAGCATATAATGCATCACATGACGTGCATGTATGACAGCCATGAATGACATGCATGTCATGACGTACGTGTCACCCATATAATGGCATGAATGGCACACGTAACATGACTTGTGTTTATCAAAATGTGACTTGTGTTTATCAGAATGTGCACGCATACATGACAAAAAAAAAAACGGAGCGACATAACATGACATGACATGGAGTTGCAGCCTTGAAGAAGACAAGAGCGCTTGTTGAAACGCTGGCTGCAGCGACACCCCAGGTTCAAGAATTTTTCATCTCTTCAGGCTTTCATTTCCCAGTGAACTTCAAAGATGTGGCAATGAATGACATGCTTTGACATGCATGTCATGCATGGCATGACATGAATGGCACAAATGACGAGACGTCATTGCAGCATTTCTTTCGCTAGGATATCTCAGCATACACGATGTAACCCAAATGACATGACATACACGCAACGACACGTACCGTTTACTGGCATAATACCAACACTGGTTGACGAAGTGTTGGCTAGTGTTGCGTATTCGTGTCTGGTGCTGGCTAACTGTTGACTATATTAGTGTCGTGACATTAGTGACTAATGCTAAAATGCTTCATAATGTTGGCTTGTGGTGGCTTATTGCTGGCTAATGTTCACTCGACCGGCTAGTGTTGCTTAGGGCATGCTAGTTTCTGCTATCAGTGGCTAATGTTGGCGAAACGAGGATTAGTGTTGGCTAGTGCTAGCTGGTGTTTTCTAAATGTTGGCTAGAACTGGATGTCGTCGGTTAACTGTCCCTTTGTGTTGGATAGTGGTCTGGCTGATGTTGACTAGCACTGACTATGGTTGACCAACTGTCAGCCAATGTTGCCTGATGTACTGACTCTCATAATGTCGGCTACAGTCGTATAGTCTTGACTATGGGCTGTTTTAACAACCGTAACAAATACTACTAGGGATGTGCGAATATTTGGAAATTTCGAATAACGAATTGAATTCGAAGCTTAAATCGAAAAGTGCATATCCGAATGCTTTTCGAAATAGCCAATATTTTTCGAATACTTTATGAATAATGAGCACCGTCGCGAAAAGCCTAAAATGAACGAAACGTTAGAACAGCCAGGGATCATTTCCCTTGTTTTAATTATTGAATGTCAAAGATATGCATACAACCCAGCTTGTACGGGACTATCGACTCTATACTGATTCCCACATGAAGGATATGAAGGCGTTTTCGCTTAAAATTCTAGTGTCGCGGAAGCGAAAGTGTCCCCAATCCACTATCGTCATCATGGGATTCATGATAATGTTGATCTGTGAAACATTCTTTAATTTTTGTGTCTGAGTTTTATATAAAGGCTGGTAACAAAATACCGCCTTGAATACTGAAGTAACTGCTGTATTTCAGCATACAGTTACAAAATGTGTAAAGCGCTCTAGTCGATGCTGCATACAAGCTCACCTCAGTTTACATAATTATAGCATTTTTTGCCGTTAAAAATAAAAGAAATTATACTTTGTTAAAGTTTCTGAATATTTGTTGGAAATTAAATGTTGCGGAATTCGAGGGTTGTATTGCAAACGGTGGTCTTTCTATTCAAAAGTATTCAAGTAGTATTCGATTCGGTGTCATAGTTATTGGATTCGTATTCAATTCGTTTCTAAAATTCACTACTCGCACACCCCTTAAATATTACATATGGGCCACTATGATTATTCTACTTATATAGTCTAGCTTTGCGCGGCCCAGCAGGAAGTTGTGAACGAGCGCTGCTAATGATATGCACGTCAGCGCGCTTGAGCGTGCATCTCTCTTCAGAGAAACTGACGTCTGCGATCAAACGCGAGTGCCGACGTCACGTGAAGCTCTCAACTATATCGTTTAGTCCTCGAAGTGTAGTCTATGTGACCGGTAAGCGCGCGTCACGCACAGAGCAATACTATATTTACACAATGGCGTCAACACATCCCCTAACGCTTCGCTCCTTCCTGGCGCTGCAGCTTCGCATAACGTTGATTTCCCCAGGGCACGGAATCTGCCGGAATATTTTTTATTTTCGCTAAAGACTCTATTGCTATACTTTACACTTACATGCAGTTACAGTTACACTTGCGTGCGCCTGTGGTGACTCCGTTTCAATCAATATTATACCTGATTTTTTCCTTTCCCGATAGTCCTCAAACTTTTTCTTTCTCCTCCAATATACTGCATTCAACAGTAACATGAGCAGTAAAATCTCGTTTGATTTGCCCCTGCTGAAATCCATCACAACATTTTAATTAGTGAACGTATAGCATATGCACATTCGTTATAGAGCAGAGCTGCATGTTCACGATAAGCTTCACAGTCTGTTCTCGAGGGCCCAAGCGCAGCTGCGTATGAATCATAAGGCGAAGGCAAGAGAGAATTCCCGCAGGCGTGCTTTGCTGCACACTTTGAAGCCACGAGCAGCGCTCACAGTAGCAGTGCACAGAATACAATGTATACCAATCTGTATGCTCCACTAATTTCCGCTGTAGATATATACACTGGCCTTATACATATATTTGTGAGGTCGACCATGCAGTTTCGTGTAATGTGAAAGCTACTCTTATAATAATAATAATAATGTGTGGGGTTTAACGTCCCAAAACCACGATATGATTATGAGAGACGCCGTAGTGGAGGGCTCCAGAAATTTCGACCACCTGGGGTTCTTTAACGTGCACCTAAATCTAAGTACACGGGCCTCAAACATTTTCGCCTCCACCGAAAATGCAGCCGCCGCGGCCGGGATTCGATCCCGCGACCTTCGGGTCAGCAGTCGAGTGCCATAACCACTAGACCACCGTGGCGGGGCTGAAAGCTACTCTTCAACCACTATGACTTCAATGTGTACGCGTGTGCGTAAAGTAACCTCGTCAGCATAGGCGTGCGCAAGGGGGGGGGGGGGGGCAAGGGGGCGAGAAGGGGGGGCGCAAAGTCAGCCGTATACATTGCAGGGGGGGCGAGAAGAGGGGCGCAAAGGCAGCCGCATACATCGACATAATAGGGAGGGGGGCGCTGCGACGAACCTTCGCCCCCCCCTGAAGGGGAACCCTGCGCACGCTTATGCTCGTCAGAACCACTTCAAGTCCGATATTTCAAATGACTTCAAAGTGCATATATTTATACAGGCCACTGAATAACTTCTTGTGCAATATTTCGTTCTTAATTTTCTTTATTAATTAACGCTCCAGCCGACCGAGTAAAGTTATCTACTGCAGCACCACCGCCTGACACTAGGAGCAAGAGGGGGATGCTTGGTTCATTATGCGGAAAGGAAAGGGAGTGTGTTGCGCAATTTACTCAGCCGATAACGACCCGTACACTCTTGATGTGGCCATGCTGACGCAGAGATAAGACAAAATAAAGCCCTTAAATAAAGCCCTTAAAGAAAGCACCGCGGCGTATACTCCGCGTTGCCCCGGTGCAAGGTATCGCTATTCATGGATGCGTCCGTTCAAAGGCTCTATCTTCTCGGAGTTGCGCGAGACTGCGTGCGATGCCGCGAGGCGGCAAGGGCACCGGATCCGACTCGCGGAACCGATCTACCCGTCAGCCGCGCCCGATTATACGCCGCATAGCCGTGGGTGAAACGAAGGTGTTGCCCGTTTTGTAACGAGGTCCGCGTGCTCGCATCCGTGGCGAGCGAGTCGGCGGCAAGCAGCAGCAGCGCGGTGCGGAACGGGGGCCCGGGCGAAGGAGGCATCGCGCGAGTTGCCCACCATCCACGCCTGCAGATGTATACGCGCTCGCTGTGGAGGAGTCGCCCCGTGCTCTGCAGCGGACCCCGCCGTGGGTCGGACTCGCTCGCGGTCCCATCCGTCTCCGGCGCCGTCCCAAGGCGAATGCTTCACGATGATGAATCGCCCCAGAATGGAGTTGGTCAGAAGGGGAGGAAAGAGGCCTTCTTCTCAAACGCCTAACTTCTTCGACCCCCTCCTTGCCGGATAGCTGTGCCCTGCTTGTTGCAACGCTCTCCTCTTTTGCCGCTTTTTCGTTAAGTCCTATCCCCTCTTGCCTCTACCTGGCGCTTCCTGCCTTCCTTCCACGACTTCGGCCTGGTTTGCTAGGAAGCTAGCGTTCTTGCTCTTCTTCTGCGAGTTCTCAACGCAAAACTGAGCGTTGCTCTCCTTCTTCTTTCAGTGGCCTTCTCCATCTCCGCCCTCCTCCTCCTCCTACCTGGCGAGTGAACAAGAATGCCGCGTTGGTCTCGAGCTCTTCTTCCGCGGCGGCGGCGGCGGTTTCAACGCACCGATTTAGAACGCGTCGTGACGACGAGCGTTGTTTCGAGCCGCTGACGTTCGAAGATACGCTGCTTTTCGAAGGCGGTCAAAGACTTGCCGCGGTCACGGGCACGTTATTATGCCGCTGAAGCGCTCCTGGACCGGCGGACCGCGCGGGCCCGTGGCGGCGCGAAGCTTGGCACGGAGCGTGAAATTGCATAACTTGTTTTGCGAGAACATGGAAAACAACACGCTGTGCTGCTCCAGAAGCGCTCAGACAGGAAGAGGACCAAGGGAGCTCTTAGACGCCTTAGCCAAGTCTCTGGTTGAGGCGGACGTCCAAGTGCCCTGTTGTCCTGACTGCCCTCTAGACTATCTACACATGTTCATCAGTATATCCTGTTTCATAAGCGTGACATGCGCCACTCAGGGGCAGTGCTTAAAGGGGCCATGACACGGTCACCCAGCAATTCGCAGTTTTCAACAAAAAAAAAAAAGAAATAGAAGTAGAGGATCTATTGTACCTATATACCTATATGAAAAATTCACTGCACAAGATACTTCAGTGTAAAGTAAGCCCGAGAAGTCGCCGGCTATAAACCCCGCCCACCGCCGGCGACCGCCATTTTGCCATGGCATGTGTGACGTCATGTGCTGCATGCAACGGAGCCGTCGTCTTCTACCAAAGTTTCAGCCGCTGCAAATCGTTCAATTTTAATGCCAAGCCGAAAAAAAAGGTGAAATAGCTCGATTTCCCGCGCAGCTGACCATGGAACAAGATCGTTCGCCGGAATGCAAACGCTCGCACTGCAAGCAGCTTGTAACGTCACGGCTCGCGAGTACGCCATGCAGTGCTGCCCAACTCTCAGGCCGCTCACATGTTTATAAAGATATACAATTATAAATTAGGCGCTAAAATTTCACCAGCTTGTTTGTGAACGCACAAGGATAAACACACATAGCACAGATTATGGTCGAAACTTGGGTTTCACGGCCCCTTTAAGGACAACGCAGCATTTCGCTTTATTGAAATAGAGAACACGGGTACAAGTGGCTGCGAATATATCCAAAATTTTCAGTGGTTTTTCAGCAGATGCAGCATTTACTTCGGTTCTGTAGTGACCCTAGATTGACTCTTGGCCGATGCCATGCGGGATGGCTTTGCATTGGTTTTGGTTTTTGTCCCCTTGTTAACCTATAGGGCTTCACTTCACAGTAATTATACTTGTAGGACAGCTTCAAGTTCTGCTTAGGGCTAAGTTCACTTGGGGCGCGCCACAAACAACCGAGCAAAGAAAAGAAATTGCGGGAAGTTTACACTAATTAAGTCGCGCAAAGCTATACGCACACCGACGCTGGTTGATCCTCGCATGCAGGTCTTTAGGCTAACGCCGGTAGCTGCTATGTTGTAACTGGTTCTTGCTAGATTTTGCTATGTTTTAAGTCTATGTTGTTTGTCTCTGTTTATTTCTATTTCTTTCTCTCTCTCTCTTTCATTTCTTTCTTTGTCTCACTCTCTCTCGATTTATGGTGACCTTTTTTTTCGTACCTGGTTTTCCAAGATTTCGTGAAGTTCAAATGGCGCTCACGTGGCCAAAAATGTTTTGCCCCTCAAATATTTTAGTAAAATGTTGTAGAAGTAATGTCTATATGTGTGCAATTTTCTCAGGTTTTTTTAGAGAAATTGATTTTTGTAGAGCATCACGATTGGGACAGTTGGTGTGGAATGACCCTGGTACAATAAATCAGTTCTCATGTGACCATGGATCATCACCGTCGTCGTCGCCCAGTAGCTGTCATACACAAAATCTCTAACTTTCACATGAGAGAGAGAGAGAGAGATCAAGAGAGGGAGATACTGTAATGGGCATATAAGCGGGGACGTCGGACCTGAGTGACGTGACTCAAGCCTGGTATAGTCCACGCTGGAGCAAGAGTTCACCGGAGCAACAGGGATAAGATCTGCTGAAGAAACACGGACCCAAAACGCCGCCGGAGAGCCAGTTATATCTTCATAGGGCTTCGCATAACATTGATGTGGGTGGAATCCACAATATAGGTATTTGTTCGTTGCTTATAGAACTCCCGTATATTTGTGCAGAACATCCATATATCCTACGAACGTCGTGAACGTGCTTCTTATGGAGCATGCAGTGACGATATTCGGAGTTGACTAGGGGGAGTCAGTGCAAATTGTTTTACGCACAATGACTTTAACGCATTTAGGATTGCTCCACGTGCCACGGGTTTAGCTATGCATGTTCAAGGAGCAATAACTTGGACTCGACTGCATTATCGCCGGCTCTCGTGCCCTTTACGAAAAACAAAGAGAGAAAAAAAAGAAGAAGAGCCTCACAGCGTTCCTTATTCAATTCGCCTAAACGACTCGAAGGCGACGAAGGCCATCTTCTTCTTTTTCTTTTTTCTTCTTAGTCAATTTATTGATCCTCCCCCACCACCCTTCATAAGCTTTTTGCACGTAAAGTGGTTTTACGCCGCCTCCAGGATCGTGGGCATTGCAAGCTTTCAGGAGCTCACCTGGTTTTGCACTGCATCCGTGATCGGTCCACCTTTGACAAAGCGACGATGCCATGTTATGGCTTCATCGTGTGACGTCATGTTACGAGAGGTCACAGTGATGTCATAATTACGTCATGGGGACGTCACAAATTTTGTAATCTGTGACGTCACAGGGTGGCGTCATCACGTGATGATGGTTTTTTGCATCACTCATGTTGACGCCGACGCCACCGACCATCACTTTTCACGTTTGATGAGGCATCTAAGGCTTTCGCCTTAGTAAATTCATTCATGCATATATTTGCCATCGGCATATATACAGCCGGTCCGTGGCGTTGTGTTGTTCTGTTCTGTACGATAGGGTGCCTCGATGCCACACGACGGGAGGCGGCGGTGGTATTGAGGCACCCTATAGTGTACAAGGAGAACAGTCGCCTCGAGCGCCATTGTCTCACGTCAGAAACAATCCGGTTTGTTCGCGAAGCCTTCCCGACAGCCATGAGATCCTCATGAACGCACGGGTCACGAAAACGCCTTGCCATGCATGCACGGCGCAACGTGCGGCTCTCGCCGTGCGTCGGGCGTGATTGCCGGGCCGTTCGTTTCCATGGACGCCGCATGCAGACGCGGCACAACTCGTTCCGGCCATCGATCATTTACGCGAGTTTCATGGGCAACCGAGACGCATGAATATGCATGGCACAGCTGCTCTTGAGACCGCAATGCACTTCTGCATGCATGTTCTCTATAGCACTGCACCAATTGCCGTCAGACGTTGCGGTTTGTTCCGGATTCGTCTTAAGGGACACTAAAGTGAAACATTGAATCTGTTTCGACTGATAAGTTGTTCATTGAAAACTATACTGTCGTTATTCTTACCATCATAGGTGGTGGTGTTGTTGGTATTGGTGTTGTTGCTATAGCCTGTATACAGGCGGCTTCAGACTGGCAGACCTGGTTGGCAGTTGCTCCGCCGAGAGCGTCTCTTTCCAGCATTTTGTTTGACAAGTGTAACTTGGACCAATCTCTCGCAGGCAATTTAAAAGAATATCCGACACTTCCTTGCCCGCTATGCACGCACCAGTCTTACTATTATTAGTTTATTAATAGAAGAGAAAATGAAGGTCACCCGCCGTGATGGTCTATAGTGGTTATCATAGGTGTGCGAAAAGGGGGGGGGGTGCAGGGAGGGGCGCCCCCCCCCCCCCTAGTCACCTAAGAGGGGTGCGCAAAATCTGCTCCATGCATTGACCCCCCTAGTCATCTAAGAGGAGGGGGGGGGGGCGCAAATTCTTGACTCTCTGAGCACGCGCCCTTGACCTTGACCCTCTGAGAACGCGCGGTGTGGAACCATTGACCTCCGAACTACGCAGGAGCTCTAACCTCGAACCTGCCAAGTGTAGAGCATCAAGCATCGAACCTTCGACCGACCCTAGAACCTTATAGGGGCTTAGGGCGTCGAATCCTCGGCCTTAGAATTATATAGGGGCTCGAACCCCGCACCTTCCAAGCATTGCTTGAATGGTATAGACGGTGGACATGAGCATGCATGTGCCACAGTGCTTACGCACGGTCATGGAAAGCTACGTTGGAGATTCAGCTTTTATTATTATTATTATTATTATTATTATTATTATTATTATTATTATTATTATTATTATTATTATTATTATTATTATTATTATTATTACTATTTTGCGTTTGCATGCTCCCTGCTCTAATCCGTCAGGGCATGCGGCTGTATACGTGTTCTGCGTCATACGAAGCATGGAAATTTCCGTGCAACCGACCTCACATGTTACAAGCATACTAGCCAAAGAATGCTGCGCATTAATGCGCATCAAAATTTTATTCATGGGTTATCATCTCCATCATCAGCCTGACTATACGCGCACTGCAGTGGCCATGTTTCACCGCCTCTCTCCTGTTCCTCCAATTAACCAGGACCTGTGCTTGCTGCGACTGCGTAATGCCCGCAAACTTCTTTTCGTCTGCCCACGTAACTCCCTGTCTCACCCTGGAGTTATTGCCTTCTCTTGGAATCCACCCCGTTAATCTTACCGACCAGCGGTTATCTTGCCTTCTCGCTGCGAGCCCTGCCCATGCCCATTCCTTCTTAATTTCGACTAAGATGTCCTTAACACAGGTTCGTTGACAGACCCACTCTGCTCTCCTCTTGTCCCTTAAAGGGACACTAAAGAGCAACACGATTTTTCTCATATTAGTAAACTAATCTTTTACGATACCAAAATCACCAGGCTTGCGGCGAGAAGACGTTTAGTAAGCGAGAAATCGCGCAAAAAGAACATGCGAGTGGCGACGCCACCATGAAGTTTCCGCACCATTCGCTGTGACGTCACATATTTTGACGGCGTCTACTATAGGGCCTACGTAGTTCCTAAACGGTAAAAATGAAGTACACTGTCCTCTGAGGGGGCCATAGAGTTAGCATACCAAGTTTGAGGAAAGTTTGTTGAGCCAATGGCGCCAAAATACGATAAATACACTTTGAAATCCGTGACGTCACGCGTGGAGATTCTGGCGCGAAATTTAAAAATGAAACTTTGAACTTCATTTTCTCCTTTATTAATACACCTATGATTAACGACATTATAGTTCTCAAAGTACAATTTATCAATCTAAACCGATTCATTGTTTCTTTTTAGCGTCCGTTTAAGGCTACACCTGTCATTTGAAGTGCGTAGCGCTTAGGGGGCCCGGCTTGTCGACCATCCAATGTCTCATGTCGCATGGTCACGCAGTGGTCAGTACAAGCCTAAAACGAGGCTAAGAATGCTCAAAACCAGTGCAAAATAAGCTAACAAGGTCTAAAGTAATATAAACTACAGAAATAACAAAGAATTGATAGCAATAATTTACATTCGCAAAACGAATTAATCGCAATAAACGCTTCTGAAATATCCGGCTGATACCCGCGCCGCGCAAGAGAGGGCGCCACCGCCTCGACAAGCGCACGATTGCCGAGGGAATCGCTGGGTTTCCCGTGCTACGCACTTCCTGAGGTTTCACGGTAGTGGAGCTGCGTTAAGCGCAGGATTTAGAACTACACAAGGACCTACACAAGAACAACATTTTTCCTACGAAGGATCCGCTACCTGCTATTATAGTGCTATCTCAAGCACGATCTTTAATTTGTAGTTGTTTTATTAAAAGATAAAATGGAGAATTCATATCTTTTTCCTTTCCATGGCTCGCTGCGTTGTCCTCAACTTAATATCAGCATTCTATAGGGCTACTTTAAACAAACGGAAAGGGGTTGTCTGCCGCTGCATGCCTGTGTCTATTTCCATGTGGTTGCATTGCCAAAGGGTGCGCATGCGTATGTAGTACGCGCGAAAGGTTGTGTATATATTTTCTTATAATGCAATAAAACTAAGTTGTGAGTAAGCGCTTGTGTTGTGCCCTTCCTTGTCGCTGTGGTATTATCACTTTGAATTTTTTTTAGTATCTGCTTTTATTTTTTAGTATTTTTAGTAGGTCTGCTTCTTTCGGAAAGTCATTCGTCCGTCATAACGTCGATTATAAAGTAGCAACAACTGGACCGATACCCGAAAATGGTGCAATACTCAACTGGCAAAGATATGGCGGGAGGTCCCACAAGGAATGTCACTAATGGACAGTTTACAGTTACTTTCTTTATTGTGAGGTATGAAAAAAAAGAAAAAAGAATAAAACTGCAGAAAGTGGCTATGTTATGTATACAGTTGGCGTAAAAAGAAAGCAGGACTCTACAGTTGTCACGACAGGTAAATATACCACGTGCGAGAGCATATCATGGCGTACACTTTTTTTTTTTTTTCACGTATACTAGCAGCAGTGGTTAGCACTGATTCATGTGTGGACCAGATGATGGCTAATGTTGGCTGGGGCCGTCATTTGTTGGTTAGGTGGCGCAATTACAAAAAACTCGCACGGTCTCCTCATGCATTCGCCTAAGACGACTTGAAGGCAAAGCCATCTTGTTTTTCTTAGTCAATCGTATTGAACCGTTTGCATGTGTATACCATACACCAGGCCCGTAGCCGGGGGGGGGGGGGGGGGGGGGGGGGGGGGGGGGGGGCTAGGGACCCGCCCCCCTTCCCCCCGAAATTTTGGTGAAGCAGGTGCTTTTACCAAAAATAAGTAATAAAAATGGGTATTTTTCTCTAATAGTTTTGAGCTAGTGCCCCCCCCCCCTCATCGAAAAATTCCGGGCTACGGGCCTGCCATACACACGTGCAAAATTGAAAAATTTTGGCAGGGGGAGGAGGGGGTTGAAACCCCCCCCCCCTCCCCCCCCAGACACATACACCCCTTGGCTACGCCACTGAAACCAGCGGGGAACACATCAAAACGACTGGACAGGCGCCTTATGTTTCCCGCTGGTTTTCATCCGTTTTGCCATTATAGGTCATGCTCTTTTGGGCTGCAAGGCAACTGATTGCAAAACGGTGGGTTGAGAAGTGTCAGAAATGCAATGTTGGAGGGGGGATGCTTATAGGCCAAGGCGAAGCTTACAGCGGCCAGCATCGTGCGCCTTGAGAAGTCCTGCGTGTTCTTCCGGCTGGCCTTCTGCCAGGAGCCGCAACACATGCAAGCGGGGCATGCAAGGCAGCCCGCGGTCGTGCCTTGGGGTCCAGGCGTACCGAGGTGGTAGGAAGAGAAGTGGGGAGGAAAGAGGGGGGCGACAATTGGACGTTCCCGCGGGCCTGTTTTCCGCAGGCCTGGCCGCTGATCGATGGCCGGCCCGGCGGCTGCACGTCAGAGGGCACCGGACGGCAACACCCCTCCTTTACCTTCATGCCTCCTTTCCCACTGGGCTTTCGTGGCCGTCTACTAAGGCTGGTGCGCTGCAAACGCGGGCATGATTCCCGGAACATCCGCGGCACTGGTAGAAAAAGAAGTCAGTGAAGAAGACAGAGCTGAGGATAGATCGCGATATTCTTTTTTTGCTCTCCGAAAACAACAAGTCAGAAAGAGGAAATGGTCACTGGCGATCATACTCCTTTGCCCGTCTGTGACATCCTGACGAGTGAGGGACACGGAGGCTGTTTTAGTTCCTGGCTAAATGGCGCTTCACAGACCTGAGGCAGCTTGGAAACGCTGTTTACACTTTCGTGATGTGTGTTGTTATGATCGACTCTCCTTGCGCGAACTACAAAAAATAACTGCACACGGCGAAGAAAGACGCATGCAAAACACATCAGTGCAATGAGTTGTAGTTCGCGCAAGGATAGTTGTTCATGTATAAAAAACTAGCCTGTTGCCAGGTTTTTCTTGTGTTCTGTTATGCGCGGAACGTTGAAATGGCCAAGACGAACCAGATTGCAATGAGTGAGGCTTCCTCCAGATAACCGCCAATAGGGATGTTTTCTCTAAATATTTTGTGGCATCTGTGCGTAGGCTTCTATAACAGAACATGGCGAATATATGTAAGTAGTGCGCTTTCGAACAAGCAAACGGGCAAACAACACAGACACAGCGTGTACATTCATGGCTCAAGCAAACACGTAAACAAGATAAACGAGAAAGTAGGTTGAAACGCCCACAATTAGTTTACACATACTGCGAAGATTATTATTGTCTATGATGGTACAGAAGTTTCACTTGCACTTCATTTGCACTAACCTGCACGCTCTACAAATATTTACTTTATACGATAGAGAGCCAACGGTCGTCCAAGATGGGCGGCGTCCCTATATAGTCCAGGATGCCGTGGGCCTGAGCTGACAGCTTGGTCCTGTTAACCATGGTCTTCAAGGCTTGAGCTTGTCAGCTGGGCCTCCCGCTGCTCGAAGTTTGGGCCAGTGATAGTCGGTATGGATGGTTGCGCGCCCACACTTCCGTACCATATGGTAGAGTGTATTCGTTGCAGAGCAGAATGCACCGTCGTTTTGGGTTATAACGCATGTTGTAACACATCATAAACTGCATCGTAAATTGCTCTACTAATTATCCACAATCTTTGACTCTCGCAAAAAATATTTGAGGGCACCTAGTAGACGAAGTGCTGTTCAGTTGTACGACAAGGCCCAGCTTTTTTTTTTTTTTTTTTCAAACTGACAGCGGCTTTTGTTCGCAGCGCTCTGTTTATCTTTGTTGTAATCAAAGAAATGAATTCAATCTAACAATTGTGCTATTCAACTTTAAGTACGTCTTGACCATTAATTATGATTTTATTTGCAGATGAAGTAAGCATCATAGGTTCTGTGAAGGAAATTGAATTATATCAGTTAGGGTTTACTTCGGAAATAAATTCCGCTGAATTTGACCGACTCATAATAATGTTACCCGGAAATAGTACGGGAGGCAGGCCAAATTATGGTCTGTTTCAAAAATATTATGCTGTGCAAGACGGAAATTGTAACAGTGCTGGTAATTTAAGTCGATCGTGAGACGTCTACATTTACCCGAATCTGAATCACCTTTCACGGTTACGTTTGGAAGCGACGAGGTTCATTTCATGAGTGACGTGCGATCAAGTATTGAAGTTTAAGGGATATAATTATGGCTATTGCAAATAATTTCTGTATGTGCGTGCGTGCGTGTGTGTGTGTGTTTCTCCTACGCAGGAATGCATTACACGAATGCTTTACGAACCCATTGTATAATACTAACGAATACGAGCCTTGAAATTATGCATGCATTCACCAATAAGTGCCTATTTATAAATTTGTGGTATCTGCCGCCCTCAAAAGCTGTTCGTTCTTGTTTTTTTTTTCTTGTTACTCCTCAGACGTTGAATCGATGTACTTACTTTTTGAATTCGTGTTTGCTACTCTGATTTTCTAACATTAAGGTGCCTCATACTCTCTGCGCGTTGGCTTCGTCTGGTCACAATAAATTGCGTCTGAACACACGGTTCAGCAACCCAGCAGGGTTATAGAGCTTGGCGCTATATATACACGGCGTGCATCTTCCCCGCCGGTGTATGATTTATTCGAATTTAAAGCGACGCTAAACGCTCGTGTCGACAAGAAGGCTCCGTTTTCTCCCGCTCAGGTTTATACAAAAGGGAACCGTATGCACGTGACCTTCAATGCGGGGACGGGACGCGTGGGACATAACAGATGATCTCGAATTGAGCGTCGTTCCAGTATTCATCTGCGATGTGCGCGTGCGTGTATGTATTGTGTATGCGTACTTGGTATGTGTGCATGCACAGATTCGGGGTGTTTTCTCGCACGTCGGAGGGTTATATGTTCAACCACGACCTCTCGTGCGCACTGCACTTTTCTCACACACTGCTTCCACGTAATCTTCGGGTGTCTGCCTGCGAGAACTGCAATAATACGAGAATAAGAACTACGTTTTTTTTTCACTTTATCGCAACTTCTGTAAACGGACCTACGTTTTTGACAATCATAACTTAAGTAAACTGCAACTAACACGGAAAAATAGGCGCTTAATTGGACCAAGTGTGCGTAACATTACGAGGTTTTTAAAAAATTCTGTCTTTTTACAAACTCCGTACGTAATTGTTATACAAACGAATATATCTATAATTTTTTAAAAAAATCACTGCAGCAGTTGTAGAATGAATAATGCACTAAACCAGTTCTGCAAACATCAAAAAATGTACCAAAACAACAACAACAAAAAAACAATAAACGTACGTCGGATAGTCGACATCCCCAAATTTATTACGGGTTTAAAAATAAGTCATACTTATAACATCGAAGCTGTTTAGCAAATCGTTCCTTGTTCACCCCGTACTAAAAAACTATCATCATCATGCGCGGGTATGTGTCACTGAAATTGGTTAAATCCCACTACTCACCACTGGTGCACTAAAAATAAAGAAGACAACTATCGTCATCAAATGGTATTGTGTGCCACGGTGCGGCCTGTCAGATAACTATCATCATCATAAACGGGTATGTACCACAGAAATTGGGTAATTCCCCACTACACACAACTTCCACTAAAAAGTTAGTCCAACAAATGGCTGCGAAGCGACGGCGTCGAGCCGGAGACCCCGAGTACGTAAAAGGATAGAATACTAGGGAACGGGAAAGGCAACGGCGGCTGCGAGAAGACCCCGAAGCGATGGAAGGCTTGCGCCAATGACGACGTTCCCGTAGATCTATGAGAGGTGCAAACGCTTGGTTTCAGCGCGGGGTTCTGTCTCTGGAGTTTGGACATCCGATATCCGAGTCGTGTCTGTGACTGTCTGGTTTAACTCGAACCTCTCGGCTCTGAGAATCAACGTAGAAACAACCTAGCATCACCTAGCTAAAGCCTAGCAACGACCTGGAAGCAACCTAGCAACAACCTGCATCACCTAGCTAAGACTTATAGAAACAACCTAGAAGCAACCAGATTATCTCCAGAACCGTCCAGTTTTGCTGTTTCAAGCCTTGCGCTGCTTAGTGCAAGCTTCGCCTGATCTGTTTGTTTTTTTTATTTTTTTAGAACAACAATGACTTATTGTGTGGCCGTATTTGCTAATAATACCTGTATTCGTTTATTGGCAACAAAAGAGGGGAGTTTTGAAATATTTTGTTCGGGCAAGGTCGTGTCTTACTTTCTCAGTGTCGTCAGTGCGCTCGGAATAATAATGAGCCTGATGAATGTATTGACCAGCCTTTGTCTCTTCTCTTGTGCTCGCGTGGTAACAAGCTGTAACCCTTCACTTTGTCCTCATGAATGTAGGTCGCGGAAAGTGGCGATTTACTGTGACACGATGCGTGGAAAAAAAATGATAAAATGGACGACCTTTCTGTGTGCAGCAATTGTCGGCATATATATAAGCATTTGTTTCAAGGTGTAGAGGCGTTTTGATATCGTAAGAAAAACGGTGCGATCAACCTTGCCGGCTCGGTTTTAAATTGCTTCGAAGACGCGGTAAACTCCTTCAAAAACGTCGTATAAACGATCAGCAGTGAGTGCATTGCATAGATTGTAACCACATTCCTGAACTGCATGAACTACATCCTGAGCGCACATCGAAATATTTAGCGTAGAAACTAAATGTTAGACAGGATCGTATTTCTTTTTCTTTTTTTTTTCTTTGTCACGCAAGACATACAGTATTAGAGCAACTATAATATTTAGGATATTTCAATGCTGTCAGTGAGGCTTCGTCTTGTGTTATATATTGACAGACATGTCACGAAAGGGTCGATATTTTTCGCCGAGGAGTCAAGAAACTAACGCTGTATTATACGCTGCAGCGCTCCGCCTGTTACCAGATGCTGCGCGAAGCCATGAACATGTGTGCCCTGTGCGTTAGACCGGCGTTTGGTCAAACGTCAGCGCATATCGGCGATTGAAGCGGCCGACGATACGTCTTGCATGAGTCAGCAGTATATTCGCGTAGCTTTCGCTCTCCATCATCCTGGTCACCGTGGCGAATTTCGATAACGCGATAAGCCCAGATCGTCACCGCAGCGCCGCGACGTGTCTGCGTTCGAGGCGCGTCAGAAAAAATCCCGCCAGGGCGGACATAAGGTGCCGCGCAATCATGCGTAACCCGACCTACGACGCCAGTGTGCCTGTAGTTACGTGAGTTCTTCGACAGCGGACTTCGCCCTGTGTCCGGAGAACGCCGTTGCCTTCTCGTCAAATGTTACATAAGCACTTACTAAGGTGAGAATATGTTAAGCTTATGCCTATCATTTGCGATTAGCCAGGAAAAAGTGCACGAAAAGGAAAGGACACGGCAGTATATATCCTCTGGAAGTCGCTATGCAAAAGTGCCTCTGTGAACAGCCGTCGTTGACAGAGCCTCTGAATATTGGTGAGTATTGCACAGCGTGTTTGTCATAGACTTCCCTAATAATATGCATCATTTGTCAATAGCATTCTGGAGCGAGCTGTGTCTTATCAGGAAGGTATACGGGGCAGCATATATAGAAAAGCGGGCGTGCCGTAAACGCTGGTTTCGCTGTACCGACTGATATGCATAACGCAGAATGCACTTTTATCTGCTGCTTCTCCTAAATACAGTGCCTGCACGTGTCTGGAGAGCTAGTTGAGAAATAGTTAATCCTCTGTAAGTGAAGTTTTCAAAATAAGTTAAGTGTATGCATGGTCCTGAATGAGAGTCGCGAACGAGAACTCCTGATAACTTGGCGAGTGCGACGTTTGAGGGTCGTTCTATGCATGACGGCCAGCGTTATAGATGGTGACTCTCACGAACATACGCTCACGAACACGCGTATTATTAGTGTGGGGCCATGTTTCTGTTGACCTTTGTATCATCTTACCATCAGTACAAAACTTTCTCGTTTTTAATCCGATAGAGGTGCCAGCTGGTTAGCACACTTCACAGCGAATGCGCGCCGCGACAGAGGAAGGATACGAAATATGCTTCTATAGCGAACGAAGAACATTCAGAAGATGATGAAAAAACAGCGAAATGCGCGATTGAATGCTATGTATAGCAACGTTTCTAGAACTACAATAGTTCTAGAAAGGTTCTAAAGTTCTATGAACGTTGATTTATAGTGTAACACAATAGAAAATGAATTACTTACACAGCGCGGTATAGTTAAGAAACCTAGCAGGTCATAAAATTGATTCAGGCCGACCTCACAGCTTTTCTATCAAAATATACCTATCTCTCTTCTGTGGTTTACAGAAGCGTTCAGCGCTTCAGCGCTGCTTTATTCAGCGATTGTTAGCCCCCTATTCGTTGCAAATAAAAATGTCGCAGTTGTATCTCGTTTAAGTTCCGACGAGAGCCGGCGCATTCAGCATGTATATGGCCGATGGATCCATGTTATGTACAATATTGTGGATTCGTCCATTCGCGACCGTATAATGACCTTCTTAAGAGCGTTGCAATCTGATTGATGAAATTGCAGAAGTTAAGAGAGCGTTGAATTAAATCAGGCGCGGTACTAAGCCCCCTTTCGTCCTGTTCTCACGTCCTAAGAGCAGCGACTTCTGAATGTCGCCGCGAATTTTGTAAGTGCGGCACGGTCCCTCCGATTCATCCTGTCAAATATAAGATGAGTCGACAATGGCAACGACGCCTGTGAAAGGCAGCATCTTATATCGCTGAAGGGCGGCATCGATGGCCCACTGGCGCTGACAGCTCTCCGACCAGAGCTTTCCTCGTAATGTCCGGATTCGATGCACCGAATTGAATGGCCAGCGGGCACGAAAGACGGATTGCTTTATAATCAACCGTTTATACGAATCCGATGGCCCCCCTCTTGCACTTACCTTCTATTTCCTTTTCACTCACTCTCTTTTCACATGCGTTCTGTATAGCCTCGCCGTTTGTGGTTGCTGGAAGCGAAGTTGTAAACAAAGCAAGCGAAGCAAAGTTCACCTCTTTGTATGTATACCTTACGTTGGGCTGTAATCAGCGGATCGGTTACTTGGTGTGCGTTCGCGAGTTCGTCTTGGGAAATGCGAATGTAGCTCCGCGAAGAAAAAAAAAAAGAAACAGAGATTGCTCTCACGCATTGAAACTTAATGTCTTAATAATTGTTGGTGTTTTAGGTTCCAAAACCACGATGTGATTATGAACGACGCTGTTAGTGGAGGGCTCCGGAAGTTTTGATCGTTTGGTGTGCGCCTAAATGTATGTACGCGGGCCTCAAGCATTCCCGCCTCCATCGAAAATGCGTCCGCCGCGGCTGGGATTCGACCCCGCGACCTTCGGGGTCGGCAGTTGAGCACCGTAACCACTATAGACCACCACGACGGCTGATAATGTGCCGCAAGATAATATGCTGGTCGTTACAGCACAACGAAGATATCTTGTGAATACGGGCTCGGGAAAGATGCACTGTATGCAGTCCGTTTTTTTGTTTATGCTACAGAGGACAGGGACGGTTTAACATTTTCTAGCCTTGCGTTGATGCTGTTGTTTAAAGTGCTTAGCACTTTTGGAGCCCGGATTGTCGTCCATGCACTGTCTCATGTGGCATGGTCACGCAGTGGTGAATACAGGCCTAAAATAAGACTAGCAATGCTCAAAACCAGTGTAAAATAAACGATCCAGCTTTGAAATAATATAAACTGCAGAAATAACCAAGAATTAGTCGCAATAATGTACCTAAAATCGCGGAAACGCGTCCGGAACATCCGGCTGATACCAGCGCCGCGCAAGAGAGGGCGCCACCACCTCGGCAAGCGCGCGATCACCGAGGCAGTGCAGAGCACGCGATTTCCGAGAATCGCTGGGTTGCCCGCACTACGCATTTTCTCAGGTTTCACGGTAGTAGAGCTGCATTAAGCGCAGGATTTAGAACTACCAAGACATGCACAGGAACTACATTAGCGCTGCATTAACTGCAGAATTAGCGCTACATTAAGCGCTGTACTTAGATTTGCATCCCGTAAGACAGCATGGCCCAGCGTCGTGAGTTAGGTAGGGTGTAGGTTAGGAGAGAGAAAGATAGAAGAGAGTGGAAAAAAAGGCCACCCTCTCGAGACAGCAGTTTACTGTTCTTTTTTCTTTTTTTCCAGCTTTACACCTTTTTCACTGTGGTTCGATGTCGGCAAGGGGAAGTACACAAAACAGTTTGGTCCAAGTGTTTGAACACGCATGCATCCAGGCGCACGATTACCCGTGTGTTCACAACATATTTTGAACAGCCTAAAGTATAGTATGTGTAATAGCAAAGCTGTTACAGTACTCGTCTGTGCGCGGAAGAGTACTCGACCGGAAGGGCTTAGAAGAGAAACAAGAGCGTCACTCTTCACAGGGTTTCTTATGCGTTCACCTAAAACGACTCGAAGGCGAGAGCCATCTTCTTTTTCTTCTCAGTCGATGTGTTGATCATGCCCCGCCACCCTCTGAAACCTTTCTGCACCTAACGTAGTTTTGCACTGCCTCCAGGATCGGAGGCACCTTGGCTGATTTCACCCTGCCTCCATGATCGGCCCACCTTTGACCAAGCAAGGATGTTATGTGATGACGTCACCATGTGACGTCACAGTGATGTCACAAATTTTGGCTATCTGCGACGTGGTGATGATTTTTTGCATCACATTGACGCCGGCCGATTTTCGCGTTTGGTGAGGCTTTCGCCCTAATAAATGGCTTCCCGTGTGTGTAACACAACATTTGAACAACTCAACGTGCTACATGTACTGCACTACGAGCGAACACAACGCCACCCCGGTTACCCATCAAACACCGAAAACCCTACGAGTATAAAGTTAAATTTAATCACTCATAGAACATATGTTATTGCGGAAAGCCTCCGTGCTTGTTCTGTTCAGACAGCTGACTCTTCCAGTATTTCTAGCTAACATTCGCAGTAAACTTAAATTAAAGCTCTGAAACGCATACTCCCCAACGTTGCTTCATAGCCTTTAGGCAAACAACTGTCATCTTAAGACAACACACGGAATATTCTTGTGGAGGCGGCCAAAATTTCAGGAAACAGGGCACTCGAGATAAACAGTAACTGCGGTCCGTTGTGCATTCGACGACTCGAAGGCGAAAGACATCTTGCTCGTCGTCTTTTCCTTCTCAGTCTGTTTGCATTGGTTTCTCCCCGAAAGTTTTCTGCACCTAACGTGGTTTTGCACAGCGCCCGGGATCGGAGGCATCGCAACCATTTTGCACCTGGTCGCTGGATCGAATCGCGGCCGCGGCGGCTGCATTTTCGATGGAGGCGAAAATGTTTGAGCTCCGCGTACTTAGATTTAGGTGTACCCCAGGTGGTCGAAATTTCCGGAGCCGTCCACTACGGCGTCTCTCATAATCATCTCGTGGTTTTGGGACGTTAAACCCCAGATAGTATTATATTACCTTGTGTCACGTTCTGTGACGTCATTATAACGTGATATCATAACGTCGTCGCGTGATGATGATCGTTTGCATCACTTGAGTTGCACCGATAGCTAGAAGAACGAAATAGAACGAAATAGAAGAACGAAATAGACTTGTTCCTTGCTGCATGGGCGTACAGGAAAACTGTGGGGGCACCTAAGCAAGTCTTATGATGGGTAAATGCGAGAGCGCATATACATAGGCATGCGCAGGATTCCTCATAAGGTGGGGCGAAGGTTCATTGCAGCGCCCCCCCCCCCCCTCCCTACGAAGTCAATGTATGGGGCAGACTTTGCCTCCCCCCTCCTTCTTATGTGACTAGGGGGGGGTGCCCTCCCCCCCCCCCCCCTCGTTCACACGCTATGCGTATATATATCACCCTTCATACATGGCCTCCGAGGCGGAGGCCATGTATAAAGGGTGACCATGCATGCATGTGCGGTGGGACGTCACTTCGGCCATGCTCATGCGACCTTGTTCCAGTTGTTTTATTTCCATTATTCCATCGCTTACTTGCAACGACCGCAAGTTGGAGTCGCAGAGGTGCAGATGAAAAAAGTAAGAGCGTCTGTAAATTGCCAGCAGCCGCGGAGCCGTGGTCACTCTTGTGGTCAGCGTCCGTGATGCTTCCGAGAAAAACCGCTTCTGTCGTGGGTGCTGCCGGCCCAACGAGGGCGTCCCTCTCTTACCGCACTTCACCGTCGTGTATACGAAACCGTGTACCAGGGCGTGTCGGATGCGTTTCCCGCGTACACAGTTCAGACCGCTCGCCGAAGTCCGTTTCTGCGTTTTGAGCATCGCCGCCGCCACCACCGGCGGCGGCTGAGAGGAGGCAATTCGCACATTCGGGCATATCGGACCCCAGCGCGCGGCATCCGCCGCCAGCAGCATGGCGGTGGCAGCATCTTGCTGTTGTGTGTATACGTGCAAGTGTGGATGCGTCTCTGTGTGTGTGTGAATGGAAGAGTGGCTTTGTGGGCTGCTCGCGTTGGAGGGCGCACGCAACAAAGAGCCGCATCCCCCGTTCCGGTTGTTGCTAAAATGGGCCTTTGACTTCGAGGCCCAGCGCAGTCAATGGGCCGTGCACGATTGCGAACGCCGTGGCGGCCCGCCGTGCGCGGACTTCTGTGGGTGCTTTGAGCACGGCAGCCGGCTGCTGGCGGCGCGATACTCTGAAGGGCACGGCGTAGGAGAAGAGGGAGGGAGGGAGGCATGGGTGGGGTTCGGGGTGCTGCAGTCTCGTGGGAAACAACAATGACCCATACCTCGGGTTGTGTTGGGTGCCGCTGTACACCCCCCCCCCTTCCTCCACCTCCGTTTGTCTCCCTCCGGTTCCTCTGGAGCGCTAGAAACCGCGGGCCTGCCGAAAGGTAATCCTTTTTTCATCAAGGAATCTCCGGTCTGCGTCCGCCGCCGCCGTCTGGCCGACCTCGTCCAGGTCCGAGGTTCCGTGTTGCTCGCCGTACACGCGGCATACCGTCCAATATTGTACCTCCTAGTGACTGACATGGCCGAAGTTGTCGGTTATAGACGAGTGCAGCATTCGTTGTCCAGTATTGGCCTTGCAGCATTTTCCGTCTAGCACCGCATTTTTCCCAGTGGTGCCAGCAAACCGCGCCATGCAAGTAAACACGTGTTGTTTGTAAATATCGTTGTTTCTTCCCTTTTTTTTTAATTTAATCGAGCGGTATGTACTGATGGAATCGGTGACATCTGAAGGTCTGAAAGATATAAACGTTTAAAGCATACCCTACAGTATCCTGTTGTCATTGTCCTGCGTCAAGTCGGTGTTAGCTTCTTTGGAGGACAGCCAGACTCGTTAATTGGCAATTAGTTATACTAGGAACTACCGAAAACATGCCAACGTATTTTATGACGGCGTGTGTCAGCAGAGGTATCCGTCTTGGCTCGTCAAGCGTATTTCTCCTAAATTATGTTATATATAGTTTTGTTTCCGTCTTTCTTGTTCGTCTACAGTAACAAACTACGTCTTGATACGTTCCCATTAGCGGCTGATGCAGCTCACTTGCAGCGTCACTTCGTTATCTGTACATGGACAATTTCACCACGCGAGGGTTATGTCCATGTACATACGGTACAAGACTTGCGGATGTCCACCCCTTCACCGCCCGGCTATTGGATTCAGTCGACGCGCAGGACACACATGTGCTCAGCGGGTGCGATTGTCCGCCTGTTAATGCGGCCATTCAGTGTCGTCCTGTCTGGCCTGTCTCGTGCCTATATTGTAAGGGCTGAGATGACACATATAGCCTCGTTCATTCAATGCAGCCTGTTTTCATCGTTACGACGATCACTAAAAGCACACGTGGGGATTTACGAATGAGAACGAAGTGCACGTTGCTCGGGCACGTAATACTTCGCGTTGCCAGTGTCATATATACATGGTCACGTGACCTGAGCATAAGCGTCCGTATGACGTCACACCACCGCCAAAATTTGAATGACAGGCAAGATTTCTGCATGGAGTCGCATACGTATCGCTATTTCACCATGCAGTGCCAGCGTCATATACTGGAGGCGTATATGCAACCAAGTGAAACCAACAGACATTTAAACAAAGGGAGGCACAGAGTTGTGTCTAATAAAGAAGCGAGCCCTTCGAATAATTCCCATACTTTCGCAATCTCATATGTGCAAATCGAACAATATAAAGTCAGGCACTTGGGTACTTGGCTTTTTCCTATAGAACTTATGTTCTCTATATAATGAATGAATATAATGAATGGATTCAACAGACAGTTAAGCCAGGAAAGCATAGGTGACATTATTTGTTGTTTCAAACCGTAGTGTAATAATTGGGACGTAAATTGAAAGAAATTAAAGTGGACGAAAAAGCACCCTTTCCGTCGATGCGATCCGAACCCACAACCTTCGATTTACGCGCCCGATGCTCTATAGCTGCGACGGAAGACGCTTCCCCGTCCGCATTGTTGGACATTTCTGTGCGTGTAATCCCTGAGAGTGTTAGCTAGCGCCTCTCGTAGCCATGGCTGCGAATGTGGAACACTGTTTTCGGCCAAGGATGTCACGACGTGGGGCTTATGTGCCACGTGGGCGTAGGTCAGAGCTTATGTCATAATTATTGCACCACAGTTAAAAAAACAGCAAAAAAAGTAATAATAATAATAATAATAATAATAATAATAATAATAATAATAATAATAATAATAATAATAATAATAATAATAATAACAATAATAATAATAATAATAATAATAATTACTGGGGTTTTTACTTCCCAAAACCACGGTATGATTATGAGGCACGCCGTAGTGGAGGGCTTCGGAAATATGGGCCATCTGGTGTTCTTTAACGTGTACTGACATTGCACAGTACGCGGGCCTCTAGCATTTCGCGTCCATCGAAATGCGACCGTCGCGGCCGGGATCGAACCCGCGACCTTCGGGTCAGCAGCCGAGCGCCGTGACCACTGCTCCAAAAAGTATAGTGTCTAATAGAGAAACGAAACGAGCCCCTCGGAAAAATTTCCCTTCTTTCGTTCTAAATACATGCGTGGTGCATTCTTGCTGCCACTTACGTTTGTCTCTCGCGAATATAGACGAGAACAATAACAGCGAGCAAGTGTTCCCCAGCTGAATTTTCAAGACTACAGCCCTGAAATTCACGCTGAAGAAATTCAAAGATTCGTAGGTCTATAGTCCTTATAAGGGCTAAGCTAGACCTGCGTATAGTTGCAACAGTAGTCGCCTTTAGCATACACAACTTAGTCAAGTCAATGTCTATTTACAAACTGCGCAAAGTGCAATAGTGAAGGCCGCCCTGACAAGAAAACTGTATAAGCATACATGTCGACGACTGAATAGGGCTACTTAGGCGATACCATTGACCATATTCGCAGTCAATAAATGTAGTTTAGTACACCACATATCTATAGCTAAATATGGACTTCACCACTGTACATAAATACATGTATACACATTACGCGCACATGGGAACATTTCTGATGCCTTCGAGAAAACGGACACCTTTGTTCGCTCAATTAAAATGTTCTCGGTGGATGCAACTTTCCTCTTCGCCCATCTGGAAGCACCTTCAGAATTTTAGGCGGCTCCGACGTCTCAACATGACTTTGCTCTTTTCAACTGCAGGCCCTCCATCGGGCGAGTGGCTCGCGCTTAATTTATGCGCACAAATACGCACGTACACATGCATGTTACTCACAATGAACGTTTGCACCTGCCTTCTACATATATAAAGCGGCAAAAAGTGGCTGTCTTCTATACAAAGCGGCGAATGGAGGCCTCGGAGTGAGGTCTAAAATAGCGTCTCTCGTGTATACGTTGTTCACTGTACTATATACATATTCACATCGACTCAAACTGCGTAAGCGTTGCGATTGTGCACTGCAGCCGTATACTATAGTAACATGATGTGCGTGCGTACATGTACTTACACGCATCACGGCTGCTGTAAAAGCCGCTGTAAAGTGCTTCCTCTTCATCCCCGACGGACAAGATCGAACAGGCATGCTGCCTGTGTTGCCGTTTCGACTAATCTTTCTTCGATTCGTCAATTGGCAACGAGAGTATGATGAACGAGGCTGGACAAAGGCCAAACCGAGCTGATGGCACCTTCTTTCTCTTCTCTTCCTCCTCTTCCTTTTCTATACATACATCCTCGCTATGGTGCTCTTCTTCACGCCTCCGCGGTGTCTGTGTGTGCGTGTGCTAGTGTCTGCATTGCATCCATGGCTGCCGGTCGCGTTGTACGAGCAACGTGTATACAGCGGCATGTGCCCGTTCGGTGCGGACGCGTGTACGTACAAACTGCACCTGTACAGAGAAGAGACACGCATAGAATGCGCGCGCGAGCTATTTAGGAGGATGGATTGTCATTGTATCGCGAGCGTGATCTATATAGAGGATCGCTCCTCGTATAGAAGCGGCAGCACGGATTCTGCTTTTGTGTGTGTGTGTGTGTGTGTGTGTGTGTGTGTGTGTGTGTGTGTGTGTGTGTGTGTGTGTGTGTGTGTGTGTGTGTGTGTGTGTGTGTGTGTGTGTGTGTGTGTGTGTGTGTGTGTGTGTGTGTGTGTGTGTGTGTGTGTGTGTGTGTGTGTGCGCGCGCGCGCGCCACTGGCGGCCACCATGCATGCATGGCCACTATAGTATATCTGTGCCTGATGTTATATGCGTGTTCATTGCTTGTACGACCGACTAGATGGCGGTATAGACCATTTTACGGACGGGTTTCGGTGCCGCCATATTGGGCTGTTAATTTTGCCGTGTTTTATCTTGAACAACTAAGCGAACAGTGTTGCGGTGGGCGTATATACACATGAAAACTGTATAGGGTTGGTGCATTCGGCGTTTCCCGACTTGATCAGTTCGCATCAGGGGATACAAAAATAAGAAAACACTCGTTTAACAGCCCATGATGGCGGCGCCCATATGCCTTACGTAACATAGTCTATACGGGAGAGTGTGAATTTGAGAGTGTTGTGCTAGTATGTGAGTGTGTTGACCCTTGAATGAAGCCTTGTTTTGAGCCCCGAGGTACGGTGTGGTACCTTACTTACACCGCCTCTGATCGTTCTCGCAACGAGGCTTTACTTTTTTTATTCTTTTTTTTCGCAGGGCGCGAGCGACGCGCGCTGTGCCATCGCTCAAGCGAAACTCAAACTAGATGGATGCGCGTGTCCCCGCGCGCGCACACACACAATTGGAATTAGCCGCCGCGCCGGCTGTATGGGCGTGGAGGTGCGTCTTCGTCAGCTCCTCCATTTATCCTGTGCCCTCGCTGCTCTTTTTGTTTGTGGTATATGTTTGTTCGCGAGAGCATGCACCGGAACTTGGCTAAGCTTCATGAGACAGGTGTCGTGAATAATGACGCCTCGTGAGTGCGGGCACCCCTTTGGTACGGCATTCGGTGCGGTTTGATTGGCGTCTCGGCGATACTTGAGAGCACCTTTTCATAATAGTTGCATACCTGAAAGATCGTTCACGATGGTTATATTTGCTAGCTTACAACACCACTCCATTTCGTATACGATGTTACATCTTTCGAGTCACGGTGAGTTTGTGGCCACGTAATTAAGTAAGTGGACGGAAGGACGATCAATCTGATGTCCACGTGAGCCAATCACGAGGCTTTTGCGTGGTGCAGAGCCCTCGGCTATGCTACAGAAGGTTCGCAAGTAACACTAAGCAAGTAACACTAAGAGATTCATCCGTTGACTCTGCTGCGGTGCTACCCACACTTACTTATACATTCCTATTTTGTAGATATGTGGGCTTGCAACCAATAACTATAGCTATACGCCATAACGCAAGACAAAAGCGTAGCACTCTGCCACTTTGCCTTTTGCACACTTTCTTTAATCTTTTCATCACTTTCATCTTTCGCGAAATTTCTTTAGTCCATCGCATTATATTTTAGTTTGTTGCACTTAGAGACAAAGCATAAGTCAATATTTTACGTTATCGTATAATACATTATCTCTCCATAGGTATCCTGTCGCTTCGTCTCGACATTAAGCGAGCTAACAATACGGGCCCTGTCCGCAAACAGCCATTTCACGCCTGCACAAAAGATATGGCAATATAATGGAATGGCAAAAAATGGGTATGTGCGTGCAAAACTCCTCCATTGCCTGCGCTGTACACACCACCTCAGCCAGAGCGCCAACGCGGTACGTAATCTTGCAACCAGGTCGGGGAATAGCGTCAGGCGAAACGCTCTATGCTCAGGCGAGTTCGTTTTTTTCGACTCCCGCAGTCATGCAGGGCAGACAGAAAAGCTATGCGCGTCCCCCCCCCCCCCCCCCGCCCCAAGGTTGGAGGGGGGGGGGGGGGAGAGGGGACCTGCCAAGGCCTAGACGAACTGGCGTCGAGATTAATGGAACTTTGATGATGACAGCAGTTCTCTCTCCGAGGAAACTGGAGTGGGGAGTGGCAGGGCGGGGAGCTGCTGTAGACATGATTTCGCGCCCCTGCACACTCGTGGTGGGGTCTTCCTCGCTTGCACGGGACGCTTCTTCTTCTTCTTTTCTACCCCCCCCCCCCTTTTTTTTTTCGCATTCCGTTTCGAATGTGTGATTGGTTAGGGCGATCTTATCTTTTCTTCCTTTATTTGTTTACTTATTTAAATTTCTCCTCGGTCCTTCTTTCTCTTGCTAAACCCTTGCACGTGGTTATAGACTCAACCCTTCAGAACTCATGAGAGACCCCTTGGCGCTCTGCTATGTAAGATTTATACATCCATGCAGGATCATCTTCTTCTGTCCCCGTCCAAGGGACAGGGCATGTGTTTATCTTTCGTGGGAAGAGTGGGGTGAACCGTCGCCTGGAGAGATGTGGAAGTGACGTGCGGACTGTTTGGCAATGTCACTGCACTTTCCACAAATGTACCTGTCTGTTACAACACTTCATAAACAACAGCAAGCACACAAACACCGACCGAATTGAGCACATAAGTAAGTTCTTCTTTTGGACAAATGATATCCTCGCTGAAATTTAACTATTGAGCTTGTGGGGCGAAAAGGAAAATACTAGGGGTGTGCGAATATTCGTTTCAAGTATATAGTTGAGAAATTCGATTCGATTCGCAAGGCGCTTTTCTTATTCGAAATATTCTAACACCGCAAAACTTCATAGCAAGTAATGAAATCCACACGAGGAATTACATACCTGTGCTAAAGTGCTCAAAATTTGATGCACGCAATAGACAAATTAGTTACAGGTGCTACATTCTCTTTTTCTCACTCTCCCCCTTCTTTCTTCTTTCTTTTTTTTTATCGCAAATGCTGTGCCAGTATTCGGCCAGAGTATGGCATTAAGCATGAGGCCGAAGACGTTGTTGCAATAGAGTTTCGAAATTATGCTAAACAAGCCCACCGAAACAATGGCGAGTCATTGCAACATTAAGAATTGCCTAAACGTAAGGAAACCCAGTATTATTCTGGATTATCCTAAGATGAAGCCCCTGCAATTAACATCTTGCCGATTAGTTGTCATTGCTCCTCCCAAATGAGAAAGCTTGCTTAGAAGATTAAACTATGACGACAAGATTAACACACCAGAACTGTGTGTGTGTGCAGTGAACTATACTGTTCTCGTTATCTGGAGGAATGGTGACGTGCACAACGGTGTCGCTTCTTCCCGAACATAGGATGCAGCTATCCATCCATCCTTCGTGACAACATTAAATATCTGCATATGTCATATACTCTCAAGCGTTAGTGTCATACATGCATAAATTTACTGTATATTATTTGCTGTACAACAAACTTACCTTTTCATGTCTGTCTGATGAAAAAAGAATTTTTTTTTGCGAAAGTCCGTTGTTGTACTACTCGTATATATATATATATATATATATATATATATATATATATATATATATATATATATATATATATATATATATATATATATATACAGGGTGTTTCAAGAAATGTGTCCAACCTTCTCCAAAAATCAGCAATATGTGACATTTGCTCGGGGCTTTCAGAATTGCTTTTTCTGTAGCGGCAGGAATCTTAAGGTAGTTAAGGACATCATTTAGGACCGTAATTAAGAAAGTTACATTAATTAACTTTTTAATTAGTGGAGTTAGGTGATTGTGTCAAATGGGAGAATTGAAGTTCTTCATGCGAGGAACCCATCTGAGCTTTGAGATTTCGAAAAAGCGTCCTCTAGTAATTGTTGTGGCGTAATGAAATTCAACGAAATGCAACGGCTTTCAACAGCGAAAGCCATCGAATTCGGTTGAATTTCACTACTTCGTAATTATTACTAGAGGCCGCTTTTTCGAAATCTCAATGTTGGGGTGGGTTTCTGGCACGAAGAACTGCAATTCCCCAATTTGACACAACCACCTAACTCCACTAATTAAAAAGTTAATTAATTTAACTTTCTTAATTACTGCCTCAAGTCATGTCTCTAACCATATTGAGATGCCTAGCGCTACAGAAAAAGTCATTCACTAATTTTAGACGTCTCAGGAGAATATGGCAGTTGTGTTCTTCCATGTTTCTGTTTATGCTTCGCCATTGAACTTTGTTGAATTTCAGTGCTTCGTAATTATTACTAGATGCCACTTTTTCGAAATCTCAAAGTTGGGTTGGGTTTACGGCATGAAGAACTTCAATTTTCCTATTTGACACAACCACCTAACTCCACTAATTAAAAAGTTCATTAATTTAACTTTTTTAATTACAGTCTCAAATAATTTCTTTAACCATCTTAAAATCCCTGCCGGTACAGAAAAACCAATTCTGAAAGCAGCAATCAAATATCGCATTTTCCTGATTTTTTGAGAAGGTTTGACACATTTCTTGAAACACCCTGTATATATATATATATATATATATATATATATATATATATATATATATATATATATATATATATATATATATCAGACGTGCGAAATACAACTTTTACTAACTTTTTGGCAGGAGGGCCTGCCTTCGTGAGTGTTCGCTCTGACGAAGACAGGCCTAGCTGCCGAGACGTTACTCAATCTTGTGTTTCGCGCGTTTGTCGGCCTCTCCCCCTTCTCAACTAAATTTCCCACTGTGCATCGAACTGTGAAATTGCACAGTTCGATGCACACACACACAGTGGCGCCTTTTTTCATCGTTGCCGCGTTGCCACGGCAACTGAAGATGAGTATTAAATTTGTGCGCGCTATACATAACTCAGGACGGCAGTGCTTATGCCAGAATAACGAGGCAGTCCATTGGCTCTATAGTGATGCATGCGTGGATACATCCTTTGCCAGCTTTGCGTGCCTGTCACAGAGATTCGCAGTATTCAGTCGACGACCTTCGCCCGTCGTATACGCGCAGAGCTTGCAGCTGTTTCAGACGCGACCATCACATGCACGTATATACGGAGACCGCGCGCCGTCGCTCGCTATCGCGGCTTGCGACATAGGCACGCAGGTTCACACATGTGCATGCGAGCGTCGAAGCGCCGTATCTACTCCAGCATTGCCGCTGCATAGAACGATGCTTTGCTTTCCGGGAAAAACGACGTGTTCTCTGTATGCGCATTGCATGGCGCGACATATTGCATGCACTGATATACGCTCGCCGAATCTTAATGCGTGTGCAGGGCAGAACACGTGTAGCCATTACAGCGGCAATCGCAGTATATATGCGAAGTGCACGGGCAAGAGGGGTTCACGTTCGTTTTGAGCAGGGCAAACCAATGTGACCGCGTAAACATTCATAACGAAATGAAGTATAGTTGAGGAAAATCGTCGATCATAAAACCAGTTAGATTGCGCAGTTACGGAATATGTGCGTGTATACAGGCGCACACGTGCAACGCCGTAGAGACGGTATAGAACGAAAAGTCACGAAAGGGGCTATATGCGACACAAAAGTGGCATTAATTCGTCAAGGCGTGTTCACCATGCATAATACGCCATCAATTCGCAGTGCCTAAAAGATTGACATGCTCACGAAATGTCCACAACCGTGGCATGATAAAGCATATGAGAACCTAACCTGTACCTGCTCAGTCACGAGCACGAAATATTCATTTAAATACTGCAATTCTCTTAGGACAAGAGGGCTTCATACAATCGTCATGATTAGGAACACTGTAGACAAAACAGTCATCATTCATCGTATTATATACTCTTAAAAAGGTCCTGGCTAAATGCGGGCTATATCCAGGAAACCAGACGAACAATGTTCGGTTTCCTGTCTATATCTAGCACTTTAAGCGGGAAATGATTAAGAGTGTATGTATATTAATCGCATCTAGCTGGAAAGCTGTTAGCTCTACGCCTTTACTCGGTTCAGCCACACGCTGAACGGCATGACAGTTATAAAGCGTATATTATAGTATATGGTCGAGGAGGAGAAGGGTGGATGTACACACTCACAATACATGCATGTTAATATATACGCAATCAGTATAGTGACCAACAATGGCACACCTTGAGAACAAGCCGTGAGCGGAGGAAACTGAGCACTCCGTACAAATATATGTGTAAGAATATTCGATTCGAGTAGGTCGATTCGATTCGCGAGGCACTTTTACGATTCGAAATATTCCAGCACCGCAATACCTCATAACACTTATTGAAATGAGCACAAGGAATTACATACATGGGCTAAATTTAACGAAATTTGATGCGCAAATAGACGAATTCGTTTCATTTGCCACCTCCCCACCCTCACTTGCGTTTATCCAAATCTTGTGCCACTTTTCAAATCCAGAGCATGCATTGTGTATGAGGCTTAGCACGTTGTTGCAATGGAGTGCCGAAATTACACTGAGCAAAAACACTGAAGCAAGTGGGAAGTCATTGCAAAATTAAGAGATGGTGTTGGGATCTGAAATAAGGAAATCCAGCATTTTGTCTGTGTTATTCTAAGATAAGGTATCTGCGATGAACATCGTGTCGATCAGACTTCATCGTTCCGATAATTTGAGGAAGCATGTTTAGAGGATTGCTTAGTGGCACTGTCAGCATGCTTAGTGACACTGTATATAGCTTCAGTGTTGAAAATGCATAAATTTCCTGTATATTATTTGCTGTATACTATCACGGCGCTTTTTCATCCAGCGGCCGTGTTACTATACAAACTTACTTTCGCATGTCTGGTTGATCAAAAAAAATTATTTTTTTTTCTTTTTTTTTTTGCAGAAGTCAGTAGTTGTGCTATTCGTATTGGAAAATATTCGAAAAATATTCTATTCGATTCGCTCTTAGTTTTCATTGTTCGAATTCTCTTCGAATTTAGAACTTCGATGTTCGCACACCTGTACCACTTATGTGCACTAAAGATTGTTACACTCTTAAGGGTGTAAAACGGATGTTTACGTTACCAGCACCTTCGGAGCACCTTTATTACACAGGACTTTGCGGCGGTCCTCACTGTCTTGCATGCGTAATAATATGAACTGCAATTAAACTTTGCAGCCGGATATCTCGGCGCACGGACTAAGCGGAACTTCGTAGAAATATAGGACTTTTCAATATATATTTGTATATATAGATATACAAATACTGTCGTTTGTAAGCGGGCATATTTGTATATATAGATATACAAATATGCCCGCTTACTGCAGTCCTCAAAAATGTTCATTGTTAAATCTTGGGTAAATGGGTGGCTGACAGCGATCATTATCGCCTCGCTTCTTATCCCCCAGGATACGTAACTTATCTGCAAAGGCGGCCTTCACGTCTCTATAGTGCTGAATTTTAAGAAAACCATAACGCTTAATTTTTGATCACCCCGTGTGTTACTCGGATACTTCCCCTTGTGTAAGGAGTCGCATAGCCAATATTTTTGCACGATCAGTCAACCATTATTGCCGCCAGATTTATAAATTTCGCTGACGTGTATGACAGCTGTAACCAGAAAAATAATGAACCGTCGATGATACATCCTTATCGACACAACTTGCGATATATCCTTCCCGGCGTAACACTGCGTGGTATAGTGACACAGCTTCGGTTGCCAAGCCATCTAATCGATATTCTTCGTTACTTTCAAGTGTATCGACAAGAAATCGCATTAAATGTGTGTCAGACATCCATCACTTGGTAAGCAGGCACTCCTCGGTTGCATTTTCCAGCTCATTCTTCAGAGGCGCTTTTGCATCATGTTTTCCCACTACGCTTCGACTAGGGTTCGTGAATTCCCTTTTAATTTCTGATCCAGCTTCAACTGTGGAGCCACATCTCCAAGACTCAAGGGGCAGAAGTGGATTTATTTATTTATTTATTTATTTATTTATTTATTTATTTATTTATTTATTTATTTATTTATGCACTATAGTTCTCGTTTCTTGGATCCGGTGAATAATAAGTAATATGAAGTGCAAGCGCCCATAAAAAAAACAATTACATTTATGCGACGTTCCAACCGGGGATCAGTCTTCTTCTTGAAGAAGGCCGGTCCCCGGTCGAATAAATATTTTTTGCACGTGTGCCTGCCCTTCGTACAAACACACACACACACACACACACACACACACACACACACACACACACACACACATATATATATATATATAATATATATATATATATATATATATATATATATATATATATATATACACCACGTCAGTCAAGCGCTCATTTCGTCATTACGTATTCATGTATGTATAGAACTGCAGATGTCGTCGAAATCTACTTTTCTTACTTCCCCGTATTTATTTCTTACATTTTATTGCCTCACTGTGGCTTTCAAAAGAACATCATTGAAAGAAAGTGCCTCCGTGCCTGCAGACTACGTTGACGGGGGCACGTGCTTTAATTACTCCTGAGCAGGGCGTGGCGAGAGTTAGACACAGTGGGCACAAGCGGGGCCCACCTTGTGCGCGCCTGTGTGCGGTGCGAGCGGCACTATGTATATATTTTCGTGTATGCGCTGTGTAGTCTTGCACGGCAAGCTTTTTTGCCCAAAGCCCGTCGCGACGTTGGTGGTGGGACGGTGTGGTACGGGTGCATCGAGCAGCGAGCCTTTCGAAACGGAACGGCGGAGCACGTCTGCTGTGCGCGGCTGCTGCTCCAAAAGTGTGCGTGTGTATATATGTGTACGTGCGCAAGCGGCTGCGCACGTATGATACGTACGCGTTCGTGGGAATGAGCGTTTGCACGTATCTCGCACACACTGCATGCGTGCGGTTGGGTGAATCGCTATTTGACGACACGTCGACGGCGCCAAGCGGCCGCGGCGTATTAACCAGTCGATTTCTCGTTTTTTTTTTGTTCTTGTTTATTATTTTATTTCGCTGCTCTGACGTGGATGGGTCGCTCCATAAAGTGGCAGTTTGCGGGGCACACATTAATGAGAAAGGTCCCAGGTAAAAGTTCCTTTCTTCTATCTCTTTTTTTTTCGGTATATATATATATATATATATATATATATATATATATATATATATATATATATATATATATATATATATATATATATATATATATTCCTTTATTTTCTTGTTGGAGTGAAATGGAAGGAGATGTTGGCAGAAAAATGGGATGTTCGTTTTCACGCTAATAACATAAAAATGCATCACAAGTGGCGCTGTGTGAAAACGCAAAATAAACACGTCATCAAAACAGATTGTGACGAATACTCGAGGGATGGATAGAGCAAATGCATCTTGTTACGTCACAAAAACCGTATGCACACTCAAGGCGCACGTATATAATACAATGAGAAACAACAACAAAAAAAGAAAACAGCACAAATCGCTTTTCCAGGACGAAAATGTGAGCAATGTAAAAACTCGCAAGGCCCCTTATGCATAGACGACTCAAAAAATATTGATTCGGTGTGGCTATTTTATTACTGTCACCACCACCATCATCACCACCTGAGCTTGGGAGGTCACGTGACTAGCTGCACACACTGTTGATTCTGCTACTGATTACGATAACGATGATGAATTATAGGCCAGCACTTTGTATTGGGTTGGAAGCTTTCAAATACCCAATATAGTAACGCATTTCGCATGGAGTGACGCCTCGTCAAAGCCGATGCTTCTGCCACGCAATGTTACACCTCTTAACGTGACTCCTTGCCCTATAGGAAAATTGTTTAGGGCCTTTTTCCAAACCGGTTTCAAGCACTGGCGCGGTTCTGTATGCAATGCTTGACCGCCACACAGAATACCTGAGTTTGAGTGCGGCTCGAACATCGATTGTTATCAAATATTTCTTAAACTAACCAATTGATGTCACGCGAGTGTTTGTACCGTATACGCCGCGTTTTCCAAAGTCAGCGTCCTATGAGGCATTTAAAGGAGTACTGACACGAAATTTTAATGTTTTCGGTTTGTTGCTCTAATTAAAAATACGGGTGTCGAGAACCCTAAAAACAGTGTGTCGTATAGTGCTCGGGAATGCACTGAATATACTTTAATGCCGCTACCTTAAAGGGACACTAAAGAGAAACAATGAATTGGTCTAGATCAATAAATTGTGCTCTGAGAACTCTAACGTCGTTAATTTCGCCATCATTGGTTTATTAATAGAAGAGAAAATCAAGTTCAAAGTTTCATTTTGACATTTTGCACCGAAATCTCCTCGCGTGACGTCACGGGTTTCAAAGTGCATTTATCGGCCCCATGGGCTCAACAAAATTACCCCAAACTTGGTATGTCAAGTCTACGGCCCCTTCAGAGGACAATGCACTTCATTTCTACCGATTACGAACTACGTAGTCCATAGTAGGCGCCGTCAAAACATGTGATGTCACGATGAATGGTGCGGAAACTGAGGGTGGCGTCGCCACCCACATTTTGTTTTTGCGCGCTTTCTCGCTTATACTAAGGGACTTCTCGCAGCAAGCGTGGTGTTTTTGGTATCGTGAAAGAGTACTTTACGAATATGAGAAAAATCGCCTTGCTCTTTGGTGTCCCTTTAAAAAAGCACTTTCGGTTTCGGTATGGAGGGGCCGGCTTCGCAGTGACGTGTCAACACAGTCTGACGTCACGGCAAGACTGCAACTCGCGAAATACTAGCACCAGCTGTCATTTGCTCTGTCGCTCGTGGTTCATGTAAACAACGACGAGCGAATTGTCGTCCGCTGACTACGACAGCGGTTTCTGCGATTTGGGCTGCATGCAGGACGAAGACTTTGCAAACCCAGTGAACTGTGTTAACTCGTCGCGATAACGTCCATTCCGGTGGGGCTGGCTTGCAGATGCTGGGTGACGAGAACTTTAAGATCAAAGTAAAATATTTTATACTTGTTGTCTGGCTCCGTTACGTGGAGAGCGTTGATATTGCATATCATGGAAACGAAATATGTCACTCTTGGGGTGCCTCAAGATCGTGTCAGTACTCCTTTAAGCTTTTCGCCTTACTGCATGTTCTTTATTCGTAAGTTTTTGCTGTACACAGTAAACCACTTTACACCCTTAAGGGGGTTTTGCCGTGTCTATAACTAACACCTTTACACCCTAGGAAAATGGTGTTTTCACGCATCAAAACACCCATACCATAGGGTGTTTCCAATGGCCTAAGCACCCTTATCACTGGAAAATGTGAAAAATAAAATCTACCAGTCAGGAAACACGCAATTACATATGACATCAGCATTGAAGGTGTGTGCACCGCCAAACCGCACACACAACAGAGCGTATTGTAAAATACTGCATGGACGGAGCGCTCATGCTACGCAGCCTTACACTGACCATCTGGTATATATATCCATAGTATCTTAAGCCTCCGTTCAGTGCCGGTGGAGATATTCCTGTTCTGTATAAATGAACATTAAACATTAATAGAACAGACGTAAATTGATGATACGCTTGTAGATAGCCCTAAAAGAGACATATCTTTTAATCTAACCTCGCCTAAGATCCAACGACATTTTAATCAGCGAGTCCCAGTTATCATCTGGCACGCTGTGGTATGGGCCATGGGTGTTTCGATATCCCATAACACCCTGAACTCCTAAAGGGTGTTTAGTTAGAGCATTACCCCTTAAAGGCTATTTTGGGGAAGGTAAACACCCTTACACCCTAATTTTTGCAACTTTTGGTTAGGCAAAAGGGTGTTTTGCTTGCTTGAAACCCCCTTAAGGGTGCAAAGTGGTTTCCAGTGTAGGTTGCTATTTAAACTATAGCTTGATCGTCGCCGCGCACAGCACTTCGAAATATAGCGCAGTCATCCGCTTATAATTTTATGTGATCGCTGGGATCTATATTCCAGTGTTCATTTTTCCCTGACAAATTTCTGGTGTTACGGTTGTGCAAGTTTTATGGCAAGTTGTACATTTACATTTAATGGCTGGGTCACTCCTCTCCTTGCTCTTTTTCTGGCCCCTTACAATTGCACTGTAGGGTAGCAGATCAGGTGCAGCCTAGCTAACCTCCATGCCTTTCATCTACCTCTCTCTCTCTCTCTCTCTCTCTCTCTCTCTCTCTCTCTCTATCTATCTATCTATGCAAGCGGCATGTATACTATCTGCCATTCCTGATGTTTTAGTAATTTTCAGGGCCGATAAGCGGGTAGGTCAACATGACGTGTTGCACTCTTGTTGAGTAATCTATAGCTCGCGCATCACCCGGAAGAAGACCATTATAATACGCCCCTATAGAGAAGTTGCATTATAACGAAGAGCTTGCATAAGTTGTAATGTACCGATTATGCTCGCTCGGTGCATGCATACATGCGCGCTTCGTCGTTCACAGAGTGAGGTCTTGGGCAACATTTAATAATACGCTGCATAATCCCTCCATTGTATTAAAATGAAATCGGGAAAGAGCGGAGGAGTGGGTAGGGCTTGGAGATGCGAAAGACGGTCGCTTCTTCCTTTTTCTGCTCACGACAACCGCAACCGCGCGAGATGGTGTGATGCTTCTCGATAGCAGCCCTGTTCCTGACAGTTTCCACAGTTGAGACATCGGGCCTATTCCACCCGATATGGATGAGGTTTCGGCGGCGAGCTTCTTCGCTTGCCTCATCCGGGAGGCCTGGTGCTTTTCCGGCGTTACGACACTCACTTCTGCACGCCGAGGTGTACTATATGCCACTATCACCGGGCGCGCTTGGTTCGTTCGCTCACGGAGCCTCGCGTTCGCTCATCCCGCAATCTGCGGCCTTAAAAAAAGTACAAACAAAACAAAACTGAAGGTTCGCTGTTCTGCAATATGCGCGGCAACGGCTGCTGCCGCCTTTATGCACCGAGCCATGCCTGCCATACGCTATTAGATCGACCCCCTAACCGAGGCAGCACGCTTTAATTGGCGAGCGGCGGCACTGGAAAGGAGGGCTGGGTGCGCGCAGCTGAGGGGAAAAAAAAAAAATCGCGGCTCGTATGTATGCCCACCTGGTTTTCGAACGTGCCTTTCTCTCCTTCTCGTCTCCTCGCGAAGCGACTGCGTTGATGGGATGCACGGGCGCTTGCCGCTTGCGGCAGGAGCGCTCGCACAGCACGGCGGCAACAGGCCCCTCCTCCCAGCGGGCTTCACCTCAGTGGACGGCCTCTACGTCCGCCGCTTTTGAGAGAGGGAAGACTCCGGACGGCCAAGAACAAACTGGCTGCTTGCTCGCCCCCCCACCGTGGCTCAGTCTCGCGCTGCGGGTATTCCCCGCCTTAATTGGTTCGCGCGACCACCGCCGCTTCTTCCCATGAGCTTCGTGCGAGTCCTTCGTGGGCAGGCAGGCAAGGCAGGCAGGCGTCGCTTATTTTCCTCGGAGGTGATTGTTTTTTTCTCTTTTCTCGAACATTTCTCTTCTCTTTGTCTTACTTTCTTGACCCGTCGGACCTTCCTTAGAGGAGGAGGTGAGTGAGAGAGAGAGAACGCCCGCCCTCTTCGTTTTGCAGGTTCTGAGACGAAGCTGAGGACTGTGCGCATCCGCGCTCGTTAAATTCTTCTCCTTCCGTACTTGTTTAGTTTTGCTCCTTTTTATTTTCGCTGCTTTCTTTTCTGTTTTCGCGCACGCAACCTCCTTGCCTGCGGCGGCCGCTCTTCCGCCGCGACAGCGGCGTTTTTTCGTAATTTCTTCCCCTCTTTTTCTGCGGAAAGGAGGGGATTATTATATGGCAGTACGCTCGATCTAGTGTGCCTTCTTCTCTCTCTTTCTCTCTCTCTCTCTCTCCTTTGCTCTCGCTACAGCCGGCATATTTGTAAGCTTGTTGGTTCACTTCTGCCGTTGACTCTTAGCGCCTCCGTTCCGTCGGCCTGTGGGACGGTTTGCCAGACAACACCCCTCGCCCGTCCTTCTCTCCCGATTCCCTCCCTCATAGCTCCAAAATTTCTTCGTGAACGTTCCTTCTCGTTCGCTCGTGAAATTTACATTTATCGCCCCATCTTAGTCTTCCCTACCTCCCAGGAAAAAAAGAAAGAAAAAAAAAAGAAAGCTTTCTGCCGTAACTCCTCTCTGAGCCCGTCAACCTTTCCAGATCTGATATCACTCGCCCGTTTAGGCGCACTCTTTGTGATTCGGTTCCGCAGTTGTAGATGGCTTTCTCTCCACTCGGTTCCTCCCCTATAACTACACTTCCCAAGCCTTCTTCTTCTCTAAAACGTATAATATACCGCGTGTGAGTGTTTCTGCGTGCGCGCCGCGTTTAATTATTTTTTTACCTCCGCAGTCACGGCGCAAGGGCCTCTCGCTGTAGACTTGAGAAAAGCGAAACGACAGCCGTAATTGTAGAGGACGCTTCTCTCCTTTTTTTATTTATTTATTTTATTGGGCTTGAAGAACCCACCTCTTCCCTTTTCCATGCATGTACCTCTCCGAACAAGGCGGCCCTGCTTGCAGGCGGGCGTATTATATTATACCCGGCGTGCCAGAGCGCAGGCGGACCTGCGGTGATGGATACGTCCCGAGGCGGTCATGCGATACGATATTAACGAGTAATTAGGCGGTAAAAATAAAAGACAGTCCCACGCGGCGCGGATACACAGAAGAAGACGCCCCAACGTCTCGTCTCGGAAGAACTTCCCTGTCGTGACTATGCGAGCCCCCACACTGCATATTAGTGTATGCCTAACACACACATACCCGCGCACCGTGTCGTGGTATTACAAAAGCTTTACGCTCGTGGTCACGACACGACGTTGAACCTTGACGAAAACCATGCACCGCCGACACTCTTGAACGTATAGCTCACAGCGGACGCCGCTCTCTGAAATTAAAATCTTGGTTTTGGTTTTTAAACATCTTATTGATGGTGGAACGAACAAAAGAAAATGTTGCCTCACTTGCCCTGCACTGGCCTGAGTGAATTTTTGATGAGCTCAGCTGTATTTCGTAATATGCTGCTGCATGCGAGCTTTCCAGTGGGCGGTGATATAGCCTTATTCGTGCGTCTTTAAGAGGAAAAAAAAAAAAAAAAGACCGCTTCACGTTGCCCTGTAAAGGATGGATTGTTTTGAGTCAAGCATGCAGGGGCTGCTAACGCTTTGTATGCGTATATCGTGGAGTGTTCCGTGCGTGTGCATATGACGCAGTATTGTATGCGAATACGCGCAATTATAATGCAAGTGTTGGCAGTTGATGTCACGCATGTATGCAGTTCGCCGCATTTCGATGTCCTAAAGGGTGCAATAGCGTCACTTCCGGTCGCCGTCACATCCGGGAGAGTCGTGCGGCCTGAGCAGAACCGTTACGTAGGACGTCTCTGATAGAACGGTGCGTCGTTGACGACTATGGTTCAGGAATGATGCCGGAAAAATAGTGAGAATGCTGGTAAAATAGTGAGCTGGTAAAATAGTGGTTGTTCTGTGCGTCACTGGCAGTTTTGGTCTACGTTCTGTTCAACCTGCGGTCACAAAAAGATGGGTTTCGCTTAATCCAAGTTTGTGGGCGTTCCGCACGTATGAGCTGCGAATCAAAGTTGGTAGCACTGTGAAGAGGTGGCCAACTTATACCACATAGTGTGAGAATACCAAATCAAGAAGAAGAAATGGATATGGGCCGGGCACGTAGCACGTCGGCAGGATAACCGGTGGTCATTGAGGGTAACTGACTGGATTCCAAGAGATGGCAAACGCGTGAGGGGGAGACAGAAAATTAGGTGGGTAGATGAGATTAAGAAGTTTGCAGGTATAACGTGGCAGCAGAAAGCACAGGACCGGGTTGATTGGCGGAACATGGGAGAGGCCTTTGCCCTGCAGTGGGCGTAGACAGGCTGTTGATTACGATGACCAATTCAAATCCGAAGTTGACACCACCCATCGCCTCGGGGGAGCAGTGGGAGTCCATTCTGCTCAGCAATTAACCTGACCGCCAGCACTGGTAACGCGGCAGCGATAACCAGTGGACTGCCAACCTAGGCCAACCCACATGCTACAAGAACATTCTGCGTAAATAAAGATCTTTTTAATGAACAAGTATAGGACTGTCTATACGCGGAATTTCAGTGCAAGCGAATTTCCTCTTCGTGGAATTACTGCAGATGTAAGACGAATTCTCGGTGCCAATATATTTTGATATTCAAACATGCGCGCCTGAACTCAGATATTGTGGCGCGAGCACAGAGCGACAGTATTGTTTCTTGCGCAGCACCTCCGGTTCACCTATCCACTTCCGGTGCAGTTGTTTTGAAAAGTAAATCGGTGAAAAATAGAAAATTTGTATCTAGTTCACTTGGTATATAAGAAAACTGGCATGGAAGGGTGCGAACGTCTGACTAACATAAATGATAGGTCGCGACATGAACAAAATGACGTGCTCGTCAGTTATAAGTCACGATTAACGATAATAAAACCACGTTTTATCTCCTATGCAGCACAGCGTTTCAAACGTTGAAAAAGTATAACTCTGGGGTTTTTACACGCCTGCAGAACAACGACCTCATTATGAGGAACGTTGTAGTGGAGAAATAGATTAATACTGACAGACTTGGGTTCTTTTCCGTGCAAATAAATCTAAGGAATGCTACTTCAAGGCGACGCAGAAAACCAATAGGTTATCGAGCGATTGATGTGGTAACACATTATTCCTTGAGAAACAACTTGGTTAGGGCTGGTTGGTTTATATTTAGAACTGAGGATGAAATGCACTACTGTAGAACAAGGACACAAAGGAACGAATACAGTAGCTTTTGTCCAGTTGTATTTGTTCCTTTGGCCCTCTTCTTAGTCGCGCTGTTTCATCCTCAGATGTTACTGTTGCGCGCACATACACACACACACACACACACACACACACACACACACACACACACACGCACACGCACACCACACACACACACACACACACACACACCACACACACACACACACACACACACACACACACACACACACACATTATATATATTATACAGTGTTGGCGGTAACGCGTTACAAGTAACGGCGTTACCGGTAACGCGTTACTTTTTTCGGTAGCTTAGTAACGTACTCGTTACTATTTAGGAACTGTAACGGGTAACGTACTTACGTTAACATTTTTCGGTAACGTGAGGTGTCACGTTACTCGTTACTTCTTTTTTTAATTATCCCGGAAGTTTTACACAAAATTCCCTCGTCTCATAGGCGCCACTATTCCAGAGCTCGCCCCGACGTTCTATTGTCGCAGCGGCGTACTCATGCCTGCCGGCCAGGCGTTAAGAATATAGACTGTTGGGCGAGTTGGTAATTCATGATGAATGAAAATAGCGCGAAAAAACGTAGGGCGAGACGAAGAAGGCTACAGCACATGCGCTTGTGCTGTATCCTTCTTCGTCTCGTCCTACGTTTTTTCGCGCTACTTTCATGCACCAGGCGTTAAGAGTACCATCCAATGGGTCCTTCGAGTGCCTATTTAGTGTAGGTGCGGACGTATTCATTAAGAAGAAAGGCAATTTGTCCGATGACAGCGGAAATGCAGCTGTTGCTTTATTTCTACAACAAGCTGTAGTTACTAGAAAATTCTCCTTGCACTATTCTAGCGATGGTTATCAACTTTGTTTTCAAATTGAAATTTGCTTCTTTCTATCGGCAACTGCGGGTACACGTTTCTATAGTTACCCAATTTTTCAGCGAACGAGGCTGACCTTGAACACCTTCACATAAACGCTCGCAATTTTGAGGCAAGTACAGATTTTTCAAGGGAGAAAAATACATATGTGTACAAATATTTTTCCCCAGAACTAAGCCTTTTAAGCATTTCTTTGACTATTTGATCATCTGTCGTGTTAGAAGCGCACCGTCAGAACCACTGTTTATTTGTTGAGAGTTGTGGCGTTTTCTTTAAGGAGAGCGTTGATGATAAAATCTAATCTTGTGTTTAACGTCACACTGAGAAAATGGATTTACCATATATGCCACAGAGTTAGCAGCCATCACACATAACTGCACAGGCGACTTTAGGTCACCACTATTGCCGAGGGAGGGGCAGCTTGGGGGGTTCAACCCTCCTCCCCCCTCCCCCCGGAAATATTTCAATTTTCCATGTGCTTATGTACAGGCACACATACAAACGCGCGCACAACTATACATACATAAAGTATGGCTTAACGCCCCCCGCCCCACACCCAAAAAAATTTATGGCTACGCTCCTGTTGCCATGCTACGACACATTTGTGCAACCTGTTCTTTTTAAATCGTTACTTCGCCCAAAAATTGTCGTTTGTGACAGAAGTTTTTTTGTGAATTATAATATCAGCTTTGTAAAAATGTTATTTAGGGTTCCTACAGTGGAAATGCGGTGAATAAAATTTCTGACCATAGAGTAACGGCAGAAGTAACGTCCGTTACTTTTTTAGGGTAACTGTAACGGTAACGCATTACCTTTTATAAGAGGTAACGTAGGGCGGTAACGCGTTCCTTTTTTGTTATCGTAACGAGTAACGTATTTAGTTACTTTTTTTCGGTAACGCCTACAACACTGTATATATATATATATATATATATATATATATATATATATATATATATATATATATATATATATTGTTTCACACAAGCAATGCTGCAGAAGTTTTTGTATATCTTTGAAGATCAGGGCACAATGAATTTTAAGTGCGAAGCCTTTCTTAGCGAACCTAAGGCACTTTGATATATATATATATATATATATATATATATATATATATATATATATATATATATATATATAAAAGGGAAGGAAAGGTAGGGAGGTCAACCAGGTTGTACCCGGTTTGCTACCCTACACGGGGGGAGGGGAAGGGGAGAAAAAAAGAATAGAGAGAGCAAGGAGGAAATAGGGAACTAGTAATACGCTCTGTTGTATCTACGTATCTATCTATTTATCTATCTAGCCGTCTACGTCTGCACTCTGGTGATCGCCTCCTTAAGTAGATGTAGACCAAAATTGGCATTGGTTAAGAAGGTTTGACGAATATGACGGTCTGGTCATGACATGAATAACCTGAAAATCCTGTCGCGTACGTCGTCAAACCCTTTCCTCCAGACGCGTGTGGTACACACCCGTTTACCACGGGCATCGGTCTATACGGGTTTGCGCCACAGGTGATTGACAGTTTATATCTACCCAAGAATGGCGATAACGGACATCAGCAATTTAAATGCGAGAGCGTTAACAAAAACTGGCATCGGCATTGCTGACCCGACGAATGCAAAGATTAAAAATTAGGATCCCAGAAGGAATCGAACCCAAGCATTATGCGTGGCAGACCGGTATTCTACCTCATATCCACGCCCGCTCTAGAAACTGCTTTGGAAAAACGCCCTGTGCAGGCGCAATGCCGGTGCAATGTCAATTGTGGCTGTGGTGCTGGCTATCTAATTTTATAACAAAGCAAAAAACACTATATATGTACTCCTACGATACAGGCGTCATGTCAGGTTAATATCTGTGGTTCCAGTGTTGGCTCCGCTTTTATAGCAGTTTAATAAACATTACATTTGTATTCCTATGATTCAGCAAGCTATATTCAAGCGTTACTCGACTCTAGAGGAATACGCTAACGAAAGTTACGTATGATATCCACATCATCGCACCGTAAAGTGCACTTCGTTTCGATAATACTGACGTATGTGCTCTAACGTGAGTGCTGACGTTACGTCAGACCATAAGTTGCCCTTTAAGCGCCAGTGTTGTCGACGTGCCTGGTAAGTACACTATGTGCACACAATCATTACACCTACAAATACTCCTCGATCCACCTGGTAACACGTGTCTCAAATCCGAAAAGGCAGCATAGAAGTACTCGCTGACTGCTTCGCATGAATCCGACTCCCACAAGGCGTGCGATCTGCCGAATTCTTTTCCAGATGAAAGTAATATAATGTCGTTGACTGACCCTATGAAAGCACCCCCATTAGCGACGTATACTTTGTGCCAGCTTTGCACTGTCTGAAGTTTCAGCATCGTTTTTACGTTAAGCTGCGAATTACGCGCGTGGCTGTATACATGTGCAGTGACTGCAACGTATATATGAGCGCACTTTACAGCCCGGTTGTGCGTAATTCTGCCGTGACTCAGGTGTTCCTTGAGCGGGTTGCACGCTGAACACCGTCGGAGCTCGGCCAGTCTGATGCACAGAAATGAACCGCACGTATCGAACGTAAGATCGAGAGGTGGGCGAGTTGCAAGCGATTCGTGTTTGCAAAAATCAGCGCTCGTACTGTGTCCTTCTCGTCTTGTGTTCCATCCTGTTCGCGCTGATTTTTTACAAACGTGCAAACGTGAGATACTCCGAGACGCGGAAATATAACCTAAAGCGCGAACGAGACGCATATGTACAGAGGCTACAAAGACACACGTCCATGGGCGTTTGTACGTATATTTATCCCGGGAAAAGCATGGTTATTTTTGGAAAAAAGATAAAGGATCGTCGAAGAAGATGATTACTATCATAATCGTCATCGTCGAAGGAGGATGATAGTGATTTCATGATTCATGATGATGATTTCGTCGTTGACTATTATCATCATCGTCATCGAAGATGGGGACTGTGAAGAAGAAGATGATCTTGATAATTTAGTGTCTTTTTATTATTATTATTACCCCTTCTTGTAGTTATCAGAGAGAAGTTACGATACGCAGTCTTGGCCAATCCCTCAGAGTGGATATGTGTCATAATTTTGAGCAAACAAACAAACAAACAAACAAACAAATAAACAAACAAACAAACAAGTACCATTCGTGATTGGTCCCTTTTCCTGCTTGACGAGGCACATATGGCTTTATCTTAATGACCAGCGGTTATCTTGCCTACACGCTACATGCCCTTGCCCTTGTCCATTTCTCCTTCTTGATTTTGACTAAGATGTCCTTAACACCCGTTTGTTCCCTGACCTACTCTGCTCTCTTCTCGTCCCTTAAAGTTACACCTATCATTTTCCTTTCCATTGCTCGCTGCGTCATTCTCAGTTTAAGATGAACCCTCTTTGTAAGCCTCCAGGTTACTGCTCCGCAGGTGAGTGCCGGTAGGATGCAGCTGTTATACTACCTTCCTCTTGAGTTCCTCCTCAGAAAGTTAGGTGAACAGATGAGATTAAGAAGTTCGTGGCCCTGTGCAGAAAGCACAAGGCCACGAACTTCTGAGTGATTCTTTATTTCATTAAACAGGAAAGAACGAGGAAGAAGGTAGGAAAGAGGGGAGGAGTGCATGATAACTGTCTCTCAGTGAGGACACCTTATCCGAAACACTCGCGGGTGATGGGAATGAAGGAGAGAGCGTGGGGGTAGGGCCGGGTTGATTGGCGGAACATGGGAGAGGTCTTTGCCCTGCAGTGGGCGTAGTCAGGCTGCTGCTGACGATGATATGACTTTCGCCTGAGAAGGAGCAGGATAACAGAAATGTATAGAGATGTGTTTAGGGACTCGAGCGAACGGGCGATAGTCACTTGATCGAAGGAGATCTGCGACCATCTTCGGCCGAGGCGAATAAAGAACATATATACTATAGTGACATATTCCAGCCAATATATGTATAATGACACGATAGGCCGGTCTAGCCTTGAGAGATGGACTCCAATCCAAGCTAGGAAGGTGGCTGGCCAGCGAAGTTGTGGTATCACCTGATTCGACAGATCAAGGTGACGTAGCCTTGAACAATTGAGCAATACACGACATGAAATAAACGCAATTATGTCCATTGTGCCTTAACACTGCTCTTCGGTAGTCCTAAGTATACATGCGTGGGCTTCCCATAGCGATATGGCAACCCAAATGAAATCAGTTGCTTCACGGGTTCTTTTCTTGCGTACTTGGTTGCGTATGAAAGTATAGTGACGTCGCCTCCTACTTCAGTTGCTATAGTTAAATCTTTAATATTTACCAGGAAATGCGTGTGGCTAGCTCGTACTTCACAATGTTCGAACGCGCCTTATCATATGTCATGTGGCTTTCACACACGTTTGAGGTTTTTCTTATATAAAAGAAATTGATTCAGTTGCACTCAACCTGAAAGCTGTATACATATATAGGAAGGGCGGAGCAGTGATTGGCCTGCCCTTCAGCGACAAACTCAAGTAGCGGGTGTTAAGGGGCTAATCGGTAAGACATTAGAGAGTTCGAGGATTGGGGACCCAAGACACTGGGTCCCCAAGCCATAGAGTTTCCAACAGTACTTACTAGATGGAACTCTGGCGATAGTATCTATATGGAAGCTGCAACGCATGGCGCTTCAGCCAGCATGGGAATGATGGGTAGTACACGGATTTGTCTAAACTTCTGGAGTAATACTGAAAGGCGAGCTAGTTGGTACATATACATCGTAATAACTTTTTCTAGCGCAGACTTACACACGGACAAAGAGAGGGAACGGCACCAGCGCTGGTGTCGTTCCCTCTCTTTGTCCGTGTGTCAGTCTGCGCTAGAAAAAGTTATTACGATGTCTAAACTTCGTTCTTTCGGCTCCGTTTGGCTCCGCGTCGCCTGCATCCGCTTTGTCGCAAAACGAAGTTCAGCAAAAGTCAGCAGTACCACTTCACTATTTTAACCCTTTTAGGCTCACCAATTCAAATCTGGTCACGAAGTTCACAATGATCCATTCTTTTATCCGAAAGAAAACCAAAGCACAACAATAAACAAAGCCACAAGTGCGTTCGAAGCCCGCAAGCACGAAGACTATAGGCAAATCCGTGTACTGTATACGCATCATTCCCATTGTGGCTGAACGATCGCAGCGCCAGAGTCCCCTCTTGTTCATTTTAGGAAACTCTATGCCCCAAGCATGGCCTCCGAGATGGCGGGAGCGCGGCGCCGCGCGCCTGCCATCTCGGAGGCCATGCCCCAAGCTGCGTTGGGCAGGCTGCTCCTTTCGTTCCGAGGATCAGCAAAGTTTGAGAATTGGGTCAAGCGCAGGCTGCGCTAGACCAAACGCACGGAGCGCCAAACGTGGCGAAAATTGATATGCGAGATGCTGGCCATACTGCGTCGTGGCCCACGCTGCGTCTGCGTCATCTCGCTGGCGACACAAGACGCCTTGGGGACCCACGCTTGTTTTCGACTTTTGGGTCTTGGGTCAACGTGAGCGCATGAACCCAAGAGTAGCTTGGGTTCTGCGCATGCGCCCTGGCGGCTCGCAAATTGCTTGGGTATTTGCTGAGGGAATGGCAACCCCGTGTTTTTTCGTTTTTTGTTTCTAAGTTTTTCTTACACTCATCGGCTATATTTGAAACTATTTAAGACTAACGGTATGCTCTGTTGTCATATATATCATGAACCTTAGCTACAGCCTCCCTTTCTGCATATGGTTCTATTTTTCGTAGAATGTTTACCTAAACCGGAAGCCGAGCGGTAGGTGAAGCGGAAGTGCCGCGTATGGATACAAGAGGGTGCTCGCGCCACAAAACAATTTTTTTCTTTTTTTTTTTGGGGGGGGGGTGCTACATGCGTACTTCCCAATGCGAAGCGCATGCGGCGAATGACAGTTTTCGCGTCAATTCCCGGAACGGTGTTCCATCTATTCTGTTCTGCAGACGGAGACGAACAAATCACTAGATCTGTCATAACACGGCCGCGCTGAACGCTTCATCCAGCGCCGCCGTGGTTTGAGCACT
>NC_051180.1:143517900-143543832 GCF_013339695.2 Rhipicephalus sanguineus | reverse complement strand
TAGATCCAACGAGATTCATTTCATAATACAAGCAAATATTCAGTTCTCAAAGCAACATACAACTTCGTTGAGCTCCGTCTGTGATGCCTGAATGGGATATTTCTTCCGGGCATAGATAAGATAATTCCTAATTTCTTCCTTTATTTTTTTGGGTACTTTTAACCTGTCTTATTAATGACGTACGCACACATTATGTGTACTTAATCGAAACTCTTGAATCTACGCGCCACGAATTGCTAAAGCACGTGTTTTGCTTTCATATCGTATATTTATAAACCGTGTCAGACAGTTACGCAGGTGTAGTGGTAGAACAACTCAATGCACTCGATTTTTTAGACGCAGCTGGAGATATCCCACTGCACGTCACTGTAACCGTTACAATATTTGATGAAAAGCGTCTTTCACAAGCGCTTCTTAACATCGCTTTGGGAATTCATCCATGTAATATATAGAAACTCATTCGAATGTGGGCGTGGATGGCACGGTGCATTAGGTTGCACGTTCAAGAAGAAATTGGTTCAACTCGGAAAGAAAAAGAAAACAATGAAAATAATGCGCGTATCGCTATTTTGAAACTTAATGTTTATTCTTATTTGGCCAGTAAAACGAGACTGCCCTCTAGTGTCCAGTCTGCGGACCTTCCGATATTCACGAATAATCACATAAAAAAAGGAATATATAGAGACGCCTTCATAAAACGAATTCAAGGCAATTCATTGCTACGTTATTACGCACTGCTTAGAGGACGAGGACAGAACTGCACAGACACAAGTGCAACGAGCGTAGCAATGAATAGATACGAACTAGCCCAACAAGTGCCCTCCCGAAATCCAACGCGATTCCCTGAAAAGGCCATGTTCGGAGTATCAACATGGCGGGGTGCCATGTTTGTGATGTTACGTTAATGTTAACAGTATCGCATGCAGGTTCTTTCCCTATTCCTGCACAGAGGCCATGAACGTTCCAGAGGCGTTATCACATAGAAGGAGGTTAACCACCACGTTATTGTGTGGTCTTGACGGCATTAAAGCCGCCATGTTGGAGTACCACTACAATCTTAATCAGGTCCCGCTTAAAGTGCTAGATATAGCCAGAAATCCGGATATTTTTCGTCTGGTTTCGTGGATATACGCCATCATTTAACCATGGACCTGATTAAGAGTGTACGTTAGGAACCAGCGTCCATGACGTCATGTGCAAGCTATCAATAGGAAAGAAACATACTGCATGCGTACAGTGTACACTCGTGCAGCCTGTGTGGAAATCCTATATAGACTACTTGGCGGATGGATTTCGGTGCCACCATATTGGACTGTTATCCTTGCCTTTTTCTATCTTTAACAACTAAACGAACAGTGCAATACGGTAGATGCATACGCATGAAATCGGTTGGGTTGGTGCATTAGGCGTTACCCGACCTTGTTAATTCACGTCACGACTGCATAAATAACAAAACATTCGTTTAGCAGCCAAGGTGGCGGCGCCCGGCCCGTGTCGAATGTAAAATTCATGATTGTACTTGGAAGCGCGAAGCACACAAGATACCGAAAAAGGAGAACTATAGTCAAGACATAAAATGTAAAATTGCCTACAGATTCCGCTATATATATATATATATATATATATATATATATTATATATATATATATTATATTATATATATATATATATATATATATATATATATATATATATTATGTAAATGCGTGACTGTACGAATAAATGAAAAGAGGTGACAGTTCATTATTGAACTCGAAGCAATTTTGAAACTCACTTCACGTGCGACACACACCTGTGCTAGCAAACGCTGTAACATTGCCACCACGTGCGACCGAGAGTCGCGCGGTCGGATCTGCAAGACATGCATGACTTGTTTATGCAGGTCACAGCAATTACGTCAGACACGTCAGCGTTGGCGTGCTATGCAATGCATGGATCATTACGCTTCCTGCAATGTTAATTCATGTGAGGCGGGACAAATGAATCACTCTCAGTATAGTTTGCTTCACAAACACACAATTCAGTAATATAATACGCGACGAAGCGGTAGCTCCATTAATGCTATTAATCATACGTCAATACCGATTGGCAAAATCTTATAGTATGGAATCACTTCTCAGCTAATGACAGTGCGTAATGTAGGCGAAGGGGGGTAACTAGGAAGAGTTATCACAAGACTGATTTCCGACTGACTCTTTCAAAACTAGATATATCAACAAAAAAAGAACGATATATTAGCTACAAAACTAGGCAAGTGGTCTGTTTGGGTGTAGTCACTGCCGTGAGCTGCTCTTAGCAGCACCTTTTACGTAGCTCTCGTTTCCTCTACATATGAACGGTGAAGTCGAATGTGAATCACAGTCGTTTTATTGAAATGAAAGTAGACGATAAGAATTGACTGGCGATAGGAGCCGAAGCGACAACCTCAGCATAACACATGTCTTGCAATACCAGTTGTGCTGCATTGACGGCTGCTCCCCCGTACGCATCCTCATGCATTTATGAACGTCAAAAATGTTAATTAAAATCTGGTGTCTTATGAACACAAACCACGGTACGATTATGACGCAGGCCAAAGTGACGGACGCCTGTATAATTTTGATCACCTAGGGCAGGGGCGTAGCCATGTTAGGGCACACCGGGCCCGTGCCCCCCCCCCCCCCCCGAAATTTTTTTGCCATAGCATACAGAGCAGAAAATGACACTCGACCACATCTGCCTGCTCGTCGTCCCCACTACAGATCAAGGGGTGCCCCCCCCCCCCCCCCCGAAAAAAATTTCTGCCTACGCCCCTGCCTAGGGGTTGTTAACGTGCATCCAAATCTCAGTAGTAGGGTTTTTCGTTGCTTTCCCACCGCCATTTTAACACGACAGTGGCGGCAGGGAATCGAACCCGCACCATCGAGCTTAGCAGCACACAGAGTTGCTAAGCTACCACGCAGGTATTTTTTTTTATGATGTGTGTGTACACGCTTTAAACATTGTGAACATTAGCCAGCGGCACCACGCAAGGCATTCCTCTCAGAACGTATACAAGCGTGTATTTCGAAGAATCGCAAGGCGTGCGTGGGTATACATCTTTAGCTGGAAACAATGTAGCCGCGTAAACGCCGAATCAAACGTACTTTCTTTTCATCCTTGTTTTAAGTAAAAGAGAGCAAAATATTACCGAACACCGCGAGCGTTGACTCAGCGGGGAGCGTGAGGTCAGGCTTCCCCCCAGCTCGACAGGCCCCAATTCGCTCCACCCTCTATAATTCCTGGCGTATTTTCTTTTCCGCTCCGAGATGAAGGGGGGCACCGTGCATGGAGAGAGGAAGGGGGGTCTTGTTTGCTAAAAACCACCGGGCCGGGCCGAATGCATTATCAGTACGTTTCGTTCAGTCTTTCTTTTCTTGATATCTCCGATCTGCCGCCGCCCCTGGCGGCACGAACTCGACGCGAGTGCGCACGGAACCAAGAAGCAAAGACAGCGCCTTCAACGGTGGACTTATTCACTGGACTTCTACGTCACGTCTGAAATATATATTCCCTACAGGGTTGCGGAAGCTACGGAAACGGGTATACATCTATACTCGAGATACGGACTTTCCCCGCGTTGGGGCTATCCGCGTGTCACCTTATCAAGTGCACGGTTCGCACCAACGGGCGACAATGAGACGGGCTATTGGAACCAACCAATAGCGTGTCGTTCTGATGCTCTGACGCCCCGCGAACGTGGTACCTGGTTGGCCGACACCGAACTCGGCTTCAGACGTCACTGCACGGATTTATCGGGGAGAGTCGGGAGCACGCGCGAGGAACTGCGGCCCGACCTCGGATAGCACGGTATGCACGTCGGCGTCCCGCCGCGGTCGAGTGTGTCTATACGACAACGACCACTATAGGAAGGGTCACGCGTGCGCGCGCTTCGAACGCACACACACACAGGGACGGCGTCGTGCCAAAACGTGCACTCGGCAGGCCACCGACGACCACACCCAAACGCCGCCACATGCAGTCTCTGCGTGCCTCGGTCTGGAATCAGTGGCACGAACCCAATTAGTGGCGAGTCCCCCTTCTCTTAAACGTCACTCGCGCATGGACGACTGGTTGGTGCACTTCTCAGGAAAAACTGGTTCCCCTCTCGCATCTCTGTGCCGTGCGTGTGTGTTGTCTGTGCCGCGGCGTTGCGTTGGCAGAGCCCACAGACGCGCTGTTGCAAGAACGAACCTTTCCGCCCGCCCGCCTGCCGAGCGCAGCTCTACATTTTGTTGTTTCGAGGCGCGGGCGAGCAGCAGGACCGAAGTGTTCTCGGCGGACACGCTCGCATGTATACATGCAGTCTCTGTGCAGTTTTGCTTCACTTCTGCGGCTCGTCGTATGCTATACCGCTCTTCTTCTCGACACCCTGTAACATCCTTTTGTTCTCTCTACAAGGCGGCCATTGCACGGACGCTTACCAGGACGTGACGTGGCTATAGTTGCGCGCGTGCGTCTCGAAAGCACGGGCCAGTTGTCGGCCAGCGCGCTGTGTGCATGTGCATACGAGAACATTCAGCGCGCTGCGCGCGCAAGCTTTCCCGCGCGCGTGATCGCATTGTGTGATCTGCTTCGCCAGGGCCCTGGCCATGCGAACAGCGAGAGAGAGGCCATGCGCCGTATACGTACACGTCGACGGTGTTGGTAGTTTCGAAATTTCGCGCACGTTAAGCAGGCAAAAAGGAAACGCGTTTTTCTCGCGCCAGACTCTTGTTCAATCGCCGCTGCGGCAGCTGCTCGTTTCGTTCCGATTTCTCGTCCCTCAACGCGTTCCCTCTCTCTGTACTCTCTCTCTCACACTCTCTCAAACAACCTCACCGCTTCTGCCGTGCAGTTGCTGCCTTCGTGCGTCCGACAGCTATAAAGACCCCTTCTCTCTCTTTTATTTTCCTCGTGCTCTTGAAGCGCAAGGCCGGCCGATCCGAGGGAGCGCTCGTCCGGCGGCAATCCGTGGTGCTGCCCGCACGGACCAAAGAATCTCGCCTATTGAGGACGTAATCCAGTTCGGAGGCGAAAGAAATACGAGTCCTGACCTTGGCTGCCAGCGCGCGAAGCGGCAAAACGCGCGAGCGCGGCGGCCCACTGTCCGTCAAAAAAGCGCGCACGTGCGTGCGTGTGTGTGCGATGTTATCGAAATCGACTCTCCCTTTGTGACGGCGATTGGCAAGTCCCCTCCCCACCCCCACCTTCGCGCGCTTTGCAATGGATAGCGACACGCTATCAGTGCGCGCTTGAAGTCACTCGGACCCTTTAGCTGTCATGTTGTGAGGTCGTCGAAGGATCTGGACCGCCTAGGTGCATGCGGGCGTTGTGAGAGCTGACGCACTGTGCGCCCAGACTTTGGCGTATGGGAGCAGACAAACATTTCACTGGTTGCACAGCAAACGCTCAAACAATGCGCAACACGGTAGTTGGTCTTGCGAGCGCTTATGTATATATGGCTTAAGGAAGGGAAAATACACAACCACCCGTTTGTAGCACGATGCCACAAGGATATGGCCTGTTCGGCATGCCACTTTCTTAGGCTCACTAATATCCTGCATACATAGCTCAGTGTAGATGGTCTGCAGGGTGGCTTAAAGCTATGCGTGCAACCACGTCACAATTTACCAAGCTGCTAAGAAAATTAGGACGCGCTTCTACAGCAAGTCTCTTTCTTAATCTAATATGGTGAAACATATTCTCAAATGTGTTTACGTGGTGAAATAAAGTGTGGTCTTTATCTTCAGCTGTATCTTCGTGCTTATGAGTCTCTTCTTGCTCAACAAATTAACGATATACGGGGGGGAGAGAAATGCCTGTGCTTCCGAGGTCACAGCAGCGATATGTACACATACAGCGATATGTACTCGATACTGCGAGAAACAACATAAATCATCCCTATCGAATCTGATGCAACAGAGCTTTCGATGTGAAATCGAACTGGCCACTTCAATTTGTCATCGCTCGAGCAACGCAAGGTTATCAACAGGCAGCACGACGGCACATTAATCACAGCGGCACATTGGAGGTATCCGGCCAAGAAAGGTTGACTTATCCCGCAGGCAGTGTGCTGTTATATATATATATATATATATAATATATCGTCTTCGAACCATTGCTTTCTGTGAAAGTGGACGACCAGCGAAGATGTTTAGCACAAGACACGGAGATTAAGCCCTCCTCACTCTACAAGAAACCACAGGCCAGCACGAGAAACGTTTGTTACATAATGAAAAATATTTCATGTGATGCAGCAATTCATTAACGACTTCATGCTTCTGCGCCCTGGTGGTACAGCTGTTACGGTGCTCAGCTGCTGAACCTAAGGTCGCGGGTTCGATCCCGGCCGCGACGGTCGCATTTTCGAAATGCTAGAGGCCCGTGTATACTGTGCGATGCCAGATGGTCGAAATTTCCGGAGTCCTCCACTGCGACGGGCCTCATAACCTTATCTTGGTTTTGGCGTGTAAAACTTCCGATATAACTATTATTATTTTCACGCCATGCTTCGCACTGTGTCTTTCTTGCTGGGTGCCGTCCTTGACTACTATAAATATTCTCGCAATTATAAACCTTCAATAATAATATCTGGGGTTTAACGTCCCAAAACCAGGATATGATTATGAGAGACGCCGTAGTGGAGGGCTCCGGAAATTTCGACCACCTGGGGTTCTTTAACGTGCACCTAAATCTAAGTACACGGGCCTCAAACATTTTCGCCTCCATCGAAAATGCGCAATTATAAACCTTCATATTTATGTCGTCTATAAGGAGGCTCAATCGCGGACAGCAGCTAATGCGATTCTCCGCGCAGCTCTGCATAGAAAGCTCTTATTCGTGTATTGTGGACAGCAAGAAAGGACAATCATTCTAAAAAAAAAGACAGGGCGTGCAAACACGGACACAAGAAAGAAGTCAGGACACCACAAACGCCGACCTGGTGTCCTTTTTTAGAATGAATACTTACCAACTAGATCAGCTCTCTGTTATTCAAAATACAATGGCTGTGCGGAAAATGAAATATTAACATTTTGACGTCATGCGCATGCGTCAACATGACACCCTGAATGCCAGTGTTTGAACATGGAGCCTTACCGTTTAAATTTCAAGGCCGCAGCCAGCCACCAACGGCAACACCGAAAGAAGAAAAGTCTCGTCGGAGACCAGTTGCTGCTGCGGTTCATGCCACTATATATATATACTTATACATTCTCGTGCACAAGGCCGCCGAAGACATTGCGATCGATGAGGAGTGTATGGGAGTAAACCATGCAAGTCCGATAAGAGTAGCTCCTTCGCCATTTGCGAGCAGCTCTTGAACAACTGAAATGATAGATATATCCATCCGTGACGTGTGACACTTCATAAATTTTGCATGTATGCTATCAAAAATGCGTCATCAATGCAGTCCGTAGCATAGCAATTGTTTATTTATATTTCATGATGTGCATCTTGGGTGCATTGTGCCAATGTCGCCGGACTGTTTTGTCCGTATGTGTTTAATAAGTTATCTGTATATTTCGAATAACGATAGCTTTCTCGAATGTTTCTTTTTCCTAATAATAATAATTGCCGGGGTTTTACGCGCCAATACAGCCGTGGTGAAGAGGCATGCCACAGTGGGGCACTCCCCTAGATTTCGACCACATGGGGTTTTTAAACGTGCACTTAAATCTAAGTACACGAACCCCTATCATTTTCACCTCGACCGAAAATGCAACCGCCGCGGCCGGGATCGAACCCGCGTCTTTCGAGTCAGCAGCCGAGTTCCGTAACCACTGTGTACCATCGCGGCGGCGGCGTTTATTTTTTTCTTGGTTCACAGCCTTCCTATTAAAGGAGTGTCGCTTGCCGACCGATGTTCGAGCCATTTTTTTGTTTTGCTATCCTCCCTCTAATGGCAATAACAACACCAATATTTAGTGTGTTTTTTTTTTTTTCCTATTTCGCAAGTTCCCTTAAATCAGATTAGGTATGCATTTGACCCGGGAGCACAATAATGCTGCACATGTGCAAGCGATAATTTTGTACGGTAATGACGATCACGTGCATGCTTATTCTTTCCTGGTCGACCTCCCGCTGTGGCCTGTATATCCCAGTAGTTCAGTTTTCTGTTTGTCCACTTTGATAATTAAGGAATTACGAGTGGTTTTCCTCGAAGTGCTACTTTAATATGCAGGAAGGGTCAGGAAAGTATTACTGCTGTGGCCTTGACGAACACGTGTTTAAGTTGCTGCAAGCACCGAGTCGACAATACACACAGGATGCCACGAGCCATACTTTTTGAAATCGTGTCGTGAGCATGGTATTTCACAATTTATCCTCTTGTGCGTCCAGTTAAACATTTGCAACTTTTCCTTCACTACAAAAGTTCTGAGTCAACGTTTTCATTCGTATAATGCGTACGTATAGAAACTACTCCATGGTATAAACATGATGAAGACGAAGTCATATGCAACGACAACGACAAACACAGAACATACAGAAAGCATACCATACAGCCCTCAACAAACTATAAGGTGCCTCAATGAAACCAGTGTGTGTAAGGAAGTTCAATGACGCTGTCGCCGGGTCACGCACCGTCAGTGATAGGGGCCAAACACGTGTCTTAGCTCAAGGTATGACTATCCTAGAGGGTTGGTGCACGCAACTCATGCCAGAATGCCCATAGACCAAGAACGGGCATAGCCCAAGGTGTGACTGTAGGGTTATGGTGCAGCGCCACTGACACAGTTCACAAGATGACACAAAGCACGAAGTGTTTGTGCCCTCACAACACCAAGTGCGCGTGCGCGCGCGTGTGAGTGAGTGAGTGAGTGAGTGAGTGAGTGAGTGAGTGAGTGAGTGAGTGAGTGAGTGAGTGAGTGAGTGAGTGAGTGAGTGAGTGAGTGAGTGAGTGAGTGAGTGAGTGAGTGAGCGAGCGTTTGTGCGTGCGTGCGTGTTTTGCCACTGCGTCATCTGCGTCACTTGCTGTACGTCCTAATCGCATACACATACGCTACATACCAACTAGCCCAACATGCGACTTTCACCGACCATGACGTGACCCTCTACGGTGAATATTGCGTTCAAACAATTGAGGGTATATCATTCTCTCGACAGCGGTGCTGTGCGACTCGTACAGGAATTCATGCACGTTTTGCATGCACGCTGACGGCCGGTCTATATATTCAGAACGAGGCTGCTGCCGTAGAAACAGCTAAGCGGTGCAGCTTTCACCGGATATACATATTATCGGCGGCTCCATGCACGACGTCGCCGTCGTCGGGCCGATCGTTAGGACACAGTCGGCGTAGATCGAGCGCAATCAGCACGCCCTCGCTGACAGGTCTGTGTATACGCGGCTCGGGGAGTTTGGCGAGACGAAGTACGCTTGCTCTCGACTACTGCAATGTTTGGCGATGGAATAAATTCCCGCCGCCGCCGAAGCAGGTCACGGCTCCGAAACGTGCCTCGCAGCCGCGGCGTGCTAAGGAAAAACATGCAGAACGCGTGCAGTTGTACACGGAGTTGTTTACCGCGGGTCAAACGTGCGCCTATACTTCCACGGTCGGGCACTTGCAGCTTGCAAGCCACTGTAAATATAGAAGCCAATTTCTAACAGTAAACAGTGTAAATGACTCTCCGTGTCTAAGAGGACGGGCATTTTGGTGATCACGAGTCCAGAGGCTGTCAGATTCATTGGTGTATTTAAGGAGTGTCCTAGTTGAAGGGTTGATAGGTGGTGGTAGGGGGTGGTATAGTGATGTTGCAGCAGGTGTGGTTAGCCTGGCCTATACGTGGCCGGCAATCGTTCCGCCAGAGTATCTCCTGAATTGTATAGGGGCCTGTCACCACGCCTTAAACAGCCCAGTGTCTCGAAGGAAAGTCGATCGAAATTTCTTGCACGCTCCTCCTCGTTGCCACGGGTCCTTCGGGAAAAACGACATCTTCGAATGTCCGGTGTCTATGACAACCCTTTGCAGGGTACGGACCATCGCTGCTCTTTCACTGTCAAGGGTTGATAATCAGACTGTTTTGTGTGATCAGTACAGTACAGGCGCTTCTCACTCGCGATCTCTAATTTCCATCGTTCTTTTTTTTTTCCTGGCCAACTGACACTATCGCATTGATTATACTTGGCGCGAGTATCACCGCGCGAACATTCCGCGAGAAAATGGGACAACCGCGAGATAAGCGACCGCCCCTCGCCCCGTCGCCGCTTTTAGTATCGTTCTATAAAATAGGTGCGGAGTCCCGCAAGTCGACAACCTTTCGGAAAGTAAATTCCACGTAAATAATAACAGACCAAGGGAAAAACTTGTTACTAACTTGCTAATATACACAGCCTATATAGACATTCGTGTTTAGACGGAAAAACACAGCGTCAAAACAAACTCGGTGTGCAAGTGCGCACATCTTGTTGATTTGTAAGAGCAAGAGGCAGTTGACTATTATGGTCGAATCTTTCTGTCACGCCTGGCTCCACTTCCTTCACCGTGAAACCGACTATTATGCCGTCATTGCTGTTATTCCTGAAAGACGCATGCGCTTTCCAGCGCCTCATAGCGCTCTGCGCATCTTGTCAATGCGTACGGTAAATTTAATTAAATTCTACCAGTCAAAATTGCCTCGAAGTGCAGCACGGTGTCGATGTTGCACTGAACACTCAAGGAGGCGGGTTCGATTCCCAGCTACGGCGGCCGCATTTTGATTCAGGCAAAGCGCAAGAACACCCGCGTAGATAGCTTAGGTAAGCGTAAAAGAACCTCAGTTTGGAAACATTATTCCGGAGTCTCCCGCTAAAGTGTGCCTCGTACTATATAATATCGAGGTTTCTTTGCCTAAACCCAAAGGAATTATTATTACCTCCCAGCTAAACGCGTGAGTATTTCTTTGCTTTTAGTGTGATAAGAAAATGAATAAAGTGAGAAGCCGCAGTCCCCTCTGTAGAATTCAACAGCCGACAGCAGCGATTGCAAAAATTGGCCGATCGAGGCTTTTTGCAAGTTTCCGCGCTTGCTGCTTTGTTTCCACGCTATATATCTGCAGGCGGTACATGCAGTCTTTCTTAATACCGCCTCGGTTCACTTCTTGGACGACGCGCACGGCAGTGGTTTTAATTATATCTTCACAATTTTGTAGGCTGACATTTGGTTCAGCGAACCTCCCTTCTAAGTATTCTCTACGCATCAGCAGCATCTGCGTATCTTGTATCCATTTTTTGTTTTTTATTTCGCTTACCTCTCTTAGTTTACTGTGAATACACTGGCATTACGACATATAGTTATTCGCATAGACACTGTCATCCGTGAAACAACTTTTTTCACGTCGACACAGTCACACCTTGTCATAATTTGTATAACGTAACTACAGTTATTAGAAACTAACGCGAGAACTACCTCGTTCTTTTTTTAATCGTGGTTACACCGACGACGCTATATAACTCGGTTTTCTTAACTTGTATTTGTAAATATAGGTACGCGAAGTTGGGAATCTATAATGTCCACGAAAAAGTTACCCTGAATATCATCTACACATTGTGTACACTCGCGACTTTCTTCAATCTGAAGATGGTGTTTTACGCCAGAACATGATGTAATTATGAGGTACGCCGTAGAAGGCGTGTATGGATCAACTCTGACCACCCGGAGATATTTGCCATGCACAGAAATCTAACTATACACGGACGTTTTTGCATTCTGACCGCATCGAAATGCGGCCACCGTGACCCAGATTCGAACCCGCGCTCTCGTATACTTGCAAATCTAACAGGCTGTCTGCATAGACAATGCCAATAGCTTTTGCACGCCACGTACATGACTTGCTGGTTAACGACCTTGTAATAGTCATCAATGCTCACCCATAAATGATATCGGCATCTGATGTACATACAAACCGGAAGGAAAGATCACACAGGACGCGCACCGTCGTGGCTGCTTGTGCTTCTTAGCCAGTCCTTACTTACAAGAAAGCTAATGAATCTGTAAAATGTCTATTGACGGCCATTCGAACTATCTCTATCTCCGCCGCGGTGGCTCAGTAGCAGCTATGCCATTATTCTGCTCACTGCGAGGTCTCTGGCTTTGACTCCCATGCGCGCGGCGGCCGCGTTGCAATCGAGGAGGAATGCACTCGTGTAAGGTCCTTTATGTGCACGTGAAAGACCCCAGAGTGATGTTTCGGGAAATTTAATGCAATAACTCGACGGTCCGTCTTTCTGTAAAAGGCGACGACTCCGCGCGAATCTATACCGTTGTAGGTCGCGACCTCCCAGTTTGCTTTGCCTTCGCGGTGACGTTCACGGACTGCGGCAGGACCTTCAGATACCAGGGGGCGGAAGGCGAGCTAGAACTTCCCATTGCAGAACCGTTGCGCCAGTTTCTGGGAATCGAGCGTGCGCTGCGCTGCGTAGCAACGTCGCAGGAAGCTCTCGGCTCTGCGAGCGACGTACGTACTCCGACCAGGCAGGCGCTGCAGGATGCGAGACCTTTCTCTCGCATACGCGCGCGCGCGCGCGGGCGGGCGGGCGGGCGGCTGTGTGTTCTCGCTGCGAGAAACATCTGCCGGGATTGTGTTCGCAGCGCGTTGAAGGAGCGCGCCCGCGCGGCGGCAAGAACGAAGAAGAGAAACAAAAAAACCGGCGCAGCAGCAGAGGCTGAAACGAGCGAACGCGCAAAAGCAGGCGTGCGAGTGTATATCTACGTATATCTGAGGCCGCGCCGTTCCCGTTGCACAGCTGCTGCCCTCTGCAGGCACTGCTGCTGTTTCATTTCTGTTCCTATAGAGGCCCCACGACGCCCATGAGGAAAAAAGAGCGACGCGTAATAAAAGAAGGAAATGTAAGAACACAGAACGAAGAAGAAGAAGAAGGGAGACAGACGATGCGCAGAACACAGCTATAGCATCGACCATGCATGCCTCGCTGGCCTCCTGCCTGTACACACAGTTCTATATGCTCTCAGAGGCCGGCCGGCGTTTGTGCATGCGTGCAAGCGAACGCGCAATGTATTCTCGGGCTGTCACCGCAGCTGCACCTGGACAACACTGCGTCGTGCTAGCCCGAGGCCGCAAACCGACTCGGCGTGGAAGCGAGGCGTATACACGAACCAGGAGGAGGCCGTGTTCACAAACGCCTTACGCTATTATCAAATTCTTCGTGAGAGATAATTTCAGCCAGTGTTGGTGTTGGACGTATCGACTGGGAAGCGAGCGGGCCAATATATTATAGCTAAGAAAATTTACCAAGCAAAAGCGGTAGTGCTAAGCTGGGCACGCCCACAATTGAATTCCAAGACGGGCTTCAGGTCCAACGCCTGCATGATTACGGATGTTATACCAGGCGAGTGAAGCTTCTGTCAAGAACATGGGTGCAGAAGAGCCTGTTTTACGTTTGGGACTGTATCTATACATAATCAGTAATCGTCTCGAAAGGAATGGCATGCCGCGGCGTATACGTTTCAGGGACAAATACCCGGAAGCAAAACGACGACGCAAAAATGAAATTTATTTATTTATTTATTTATTTCCTCCATCACCCTCTGCACGAATGTGAGCCCTCTTATGTACTATGATACATGTAAACAGTACACTCTAAGAAAAAAAAGAGTCAAAAGAGGGTCACGGCCGCGTGACTCTCTTCGAGTGTCCATTTGACCCCTTTTGGAAGGTACAGGCAGAGAAAGAGAGTTCGCAATTCGACTGGAGTCACGGACTCTCCTGAAGCGCGGTTTCGATTGGCGGCGCCGCCGTATACGCCATACATATCGCGCGCTTGCCCTTTGGCGCCGTTGTGGCGCGTTGGCTCGACGACGGAGGGACGGAGGCGAGGCAACGCGCCACAACGGCGCTGGTGTGGCGTGCCGCTTCTGTTTTCCTCTCTGTCTCCTCGTCTATTGGAATGCGTTGCGTGTTGGTTGTGTTGGTTGCGCGGATTGTGTGTCTGTTCATGCGCGTCTTCGGTGGTGTTGGTGTTGACGCCGGCTCCGTGCACGAAGTGACGCGGTGACGCTTGGAGGACGGAATATTCCTGGAGCTGCGGACAGGAACAACGGGCGCAGTTAACGGTGAGTGTACTGCTTTCGTAGGTACTAATTATACAGCTTTAGCTGGGCGTCTGCAGCTCTGCGGAAGTTATCTGCCAGCCATTTCCAACAGCAGCCTGTGTCCGCAGGGCTGTTGCGGATGCCCAACTAAAGCTGTCAGTTAACGAGTTGTCACCGCTATGCGCGTTGCTGTGCAAGCTCCCTTATAGTGAGCGATGCTAACAATTATCAAGGGTAATTTTTTGCTGATCGCACGTTTTGTCTGCGCTACTGAATGTGCAAGATGTCGTTTTGAGATGCACTTTAGTCTACTTCATAACATTTCCATCGACCTTGAGTGTGTAGCGTGCTTCGGCGCGTGGGAACGTGAAAAAAAAAAAAAAGCCTGTGTACAGAACGCTCAGACGCACTGTATGTAATGGTTTTGGTTGGCTTAAAGACGGTAGTTTGAGGTACAGATATAGTACGGTGCTCCCAGAACGTACGCGGTAGTCATTCAAGTTGGACACGCTTCACCGGTAATGTGAAAAAGCTGACTTTCGACGGCGCGCGTTGGTGCGGCCGCGGCCGTGCACTCTTCCCCTCGTTTCTGTTTGCTGTTTTCGTGATTTGCATACCTGCGATGACGTTGGGCGTTATTACAGAACCGATGAGTGTGCGTGATTGTGGGAGCTATGTGCGGTAATTCTAGCATATGACTGTCTGATCTCGACGTCAAAAAACTTGGTTCCTGACCTGCCTGTTTGCATTTGTTGTTTTGTTGTTAGCCTTTATTATGTCTGTGTGAACCAATTATTGTGTAGGTTTTGCAAACCTTTACTGCAATTTCATTTTCTCATCATAATATCACGTTCTTATTTTCAGATACCGTTTTCAATGGTGCTCACGCTGAACAGGAGCGACAACCTAGCAAGCCACAATCTGATGTCTCCAAGCCGTCACCACTTCTTGATTTATTCTTAATCATAAGAATAAATATGGAAACATGATGCAATTGTTCTGCTGTTTATTTAGCATCATATGACACTGTGCACATCACAGTCACACATTTTAGTTGGCTATACTCATACAAGCATGTAAATGAGGAATACCTGAACTTCTTAATTGGAAATCACTGACCATCTTTCTCGCGCTTTCTATATAACTTTGCTAGAAAATATGTGTTGTTTTGACGAGTTTTGTTAAAATAATGCTAAAATTGAACTATTCTTTTTTTGCAGTCGCTGGGCAGAACGGCAAGTATTATTGCACCTTGCTTAAAATGAATTACTCCACCATTTTCAACAGTAGTCGCGCAAAAGTAGAGCAAGGGTCAAAGGAGTAGCTTAAAATACTTTGGGGAGTCGCTTGACGCTTCGGTGTGGCTCACTTGACCCCCGTAGGAGTGTTACCGGCAAGAGTGGTCTGACTCCCTATAAGTGGTAACGTGATCCTTCGGATGAGAGTCTTTCCACTCTTCCTAGAGGGTCACGGGACTCTCCTAGAGCGAGCCGACCCTGACCCACCAAGAGAGTCACCGTGACTATTTAAAGAGAGTCCTATACGTGGCAAGTCAGAACTCTCCGAAAAGAGTCACGCATACTCTTTTTTTTCTTAGAGTGTAGACTATGTGTTTGCATTGTTTTGCAGCAACAATATTGATTTCTCATGGAGTGGGGCACTTGTAGGCCAAAGGAACACGTTAAATCGGTATATGATTTATACAATCCCCAAAGTAGAAAAAAAAGGCATCAACCGAATTTCAATTTAGCCAGTGAATTTTACTTCATCGGTAGAACGTTCGTGTAATCGGTACATTTATAGTAAACAAAAAAATAGCTCAACTATGGGATTCATTACATAATACACCCATAAAACGAATAGCGCAGTGTATTCTCCAGAATTTTTCTTCTCCTGAATACCGGTATATATTGGTGTCGCAACTACAGAAGCGAGTTGCATATACGTCTCAGATCAAATCAATATAGTGTGCAAGGAATACGCGTCGCCAGACCAGCGATAGCGGCGCATACATCGTCTGACATTTCCCTCGGCGAAGTTATTGCAAAAGAAAATGAAGCAGCTGCGACTCACGCACCACAATGATGACGTCGCGCACACGTTTCGCACCCATGGAGACCTGTAGAATGCCAGATGCGTATATATCCCCTATCACGTCTTAGTCGTTTCGTAATCAACGCGATTGTTTACGCCCATTTCGTTTCGTCTCCCTTCCTCATATTTTCGCATGGCGAAAAAGTTTCTCGGAAACACAAGCTGTATATATGGGTTGGCTTTGCCGCGTGCGCGAAAAGGCGTTCAACGAGCGCGATAGAAGTGAACAGAAAAAAGAGTTAAAGAAGAGCATGGTTTTCGATTCTAATATTATAATTGTCTGGGTTTTACGTCCCAAAACCACGACATGATTACGAGAGAGGACGGCTCCGAAGATTTTGGACATCTGGTGTTCCTGAACGTGCACCGAAACCTAAATACACGGGCCTGCAGCATTTCGCCTCCGTCGAAATGCGGCCGCCGCGGCAGGGATTCGACCCCGGGATTTTCGGGTCAGCACTCGAGCACCCTAACCACTATGGACCACTGTGGCGAGGTGGCTTTCAATCCTTGCATGTGTGTGTGTGTGTGGTGTGTGTGTGTGTGTGTGTGTGTGTGTGCGTGTGTGTGTGTGTGTGTGTGCGTGTGTGTGTGTGTGTGTGTGTGTGTGTGTGTGTGTGTGTGTGTGTGTAGGCCTAAATGCAGAGTGACGCCCACTGTCATCATTTTATCGCAAGTGCTCCTTGATCTTCCATTTCAATCTCAAGATATTTATTCCGTGATTCATGCTGAGGCTATGATAAAAAATGGACAAAAATTACTACCTCCATATGCATATTATTTTATACACAAAACTCCTTTACATGCTTACGTTAAGGGACTGCTTCTTCCGATGCTCGCGATCTTAGTAAACCCTTTGTTTTGCGTCTAATATTTTTAGACACACAAAAAGGTTTTATTTCCGCACGTGCAATCCTTTCATTCAATACATACATTTTACTGCTGTGAGACGCCGGCGATCAATCAGTTGCGAGCATCTTCACATCACAATAAGTCCATCAATCAAGAGCGGCGCATGACAAACAACGCCGTCGCCTTCGCTAAATAGGTTGTCGCCCTCAATGCAATAAATACATCGGTGCGGCCACTGAATACGAAGTCAGGACGTGCGAAGCTAACAAACGTGAGGTAGGCGTCATCTGCAATAACATTTATAAGAAGCACTTGTTCGTTTTAAACATTTAATAATGTGTTCCGAGTCGTACGTATAGTCGTGTGTAACGCATGAAACTTTTCCTGTATGTGTAGAACCCCCTCTGGTTTACGTCGCGATTTCAGCCACCAATGGTATTCAGACGCATGCACAGAATGTGGAACAGTGCAGTGTTTTAAGATATGCCATGCAATGACGCTCTGCGAGCTGCAAGTCATGTGCACTTGTTATGGTCGAGTTTACCTTGTGATTTTTAGATAATAAACGGCACATGTTGTCTGACGGCGTCCTTACAAGAACACACACACACACACACACACACACACACACACACACACACACACACACACACACACACACTTATATTAAGGAGAAAGCCTTAGACGCCTCAGTCATTAATTCAAAAAGCTTTATTAACAAGAATACTGAAGGCCGGTCTTTTCAGACCGAGTCAGGTCGCGTCCACGTCGGCACCGTCAGGCCGAGCCTTATGTCGCCATGGTGGACTCTCTGGACAGCCCGTAGTTGATCTTGATATGAAGAGCTTGATACCATGCATCCTCTGCCAGTGCAGCCATTTTTTCTTCGGGGTCGGCAAGAGTCACGGGACAGCCCGCCAGCATGTGTCTGATTTCAATGACGCCATCGCACGCGTTAAATTCTTTTATAATTAAAATTTCGGGGTGGATTGTACCGTCAAACACGAAAGTTGACCTTCGGCGTCCCGCGCCGGCGGCGTCTCGAGTCTTGCGGCGTCGGGGACGAGTGATGCAAAAAAACCTCACGTGATCACGCCACCAGATGACGTCGTCATGACGTCACAGATCGCAAACATTTGTGAGGTCATCATGACGTCACAAATTCTGTTGTGATTTCATGTGATGTAACGCCACATGATGCCATTGTAGCACCCTCCTTTGGGCGGCGCACAAAACCGGAGAGCGTGAGACTTCAAAGAAAATAAGGACGGCGCTTCGCAGTGGCACGCGAAGCCACGGCTCGTGTTTCCTGCTGGCGTCGATTCTGGCTCAGGCCGTCTCGTTCCTTCGATACTGTGGCATAAGCCTACACCGTCATCACATCGCATCGTAACTTGGTCAAAGGTGGGCCGATCACGGAGGCAGTGCAAAACCAGGTGAGGTGCCTCCGATCCTGGAGGCAGTGCGAAACCGCGCTAGGTGCACAAAGCTTTCGGAGGGTGGCGGGGCAGGATAAAACATCTATAGGGAGCCTACATGACCGGCAATTCATGTAGGCTCCCTAATGGATCGACTGAGAAGAAAAAGATGGCTTTCGCCTTCAAGTCGTCTCTCGTGAGTGCACAAGGGACCCTGTCATTTTTTCTTTCGAGATATCTTCATGCATACCTCGGCAACTATAATCATATATATATTATTCTATATATACGGATCGAAACCCGGACGTTTGAATATAAACCCACGTCCATACGTTAATGTAGTTATTATATGGCATATCGGACGAATATATATATGAGCTGTAATCGTTCCTCGTAACCCTATTGATATTTCATACGCACGTTGTTTGAATGGACTTAATATTTCGGTGAATTTCTGTGCCGTGATTGACAAGATGTCTTTAGGTGCGATTTTATACTTTTTGATGTGGCTGTGATTTTCGATCATTTTCTTATCTATGAAAGAAGTAGCTGGCGCTATGGAGAAGCGTCAACATCTCCTAATCAACAGATAATGAAAAAGAAGCGCGTTGTTTTATTCAACGCGGACTCGATAGGCACTCACTTCGACCCGACATATCTACCATTTAGGAATGTTGTTAACGTCGTCTTCAATTGCGTCTATCTTTCTCTTCTCATACAGTGAAATTTTATATCCTTCTTCTTGCTATGTGTACGTTTTATGAAGCGGTTGTTCCATGGCGACTTCATAAGTCGGTTGCGACAATGTATAGGTGTCCCGTTTATTGTTTGTGCTGTTTGAAGTTCTCCCGCTCCATATATCGAGTACTTCCAGACTATCTAATGCCCGCTTTTAAACGCATACTTTCTCGTAATTAACACACACTGGTAATACAATTTCTTGTTTTCGGGGTAATTAAGTGAGTGCAACGCTGAACAGTTTCATCGCAATCCTACCGCTTTGTGAGATATTTTCACAACGATTCATATGGACGGCGTATACAGGAACACACTGACGTGCACGTAACACAGCTCTTGGGTTGTTGTGAAGGTAAAGCTTTTTTTTTTCTTTTTCTTATCTCCAGCAGAAGAAAGCGTATTCGCGGACATTGCATGAGTTGGATAACAAGAGCGTTCCGCATGTTATGGCAGAAATATGCTGCGTGTGCCTGTAGTTAGACGGTAGACCTTATAAACAGTTTGAAGTATCAATTGTCAGACACGGCACGTTTCATGAAATAGCGGATATTTCTATCTACCGTTAATTAGCATCATTCATGTACACACATATGCGCGTTACGCAGATGGGAATAGAAGCAGGACAGAGAGAAAGGTACACTCTTAATCAGGTCCCGCTTAAAGTGCTAGATATAACCAGGAAACTGGGCATTTTTCGTCTGGTTTCCTGGATATAGCCAGCATTTAACCAAGAACTGATTAAGAGTGTAGAGGAAAGACAGCGAGGTTAACCAGAGGAAGTCTCCGGTTGTCTACCCTGTACTTGGGAAGGAGAAAGGGAGTGGGAAAAATGAAAGAGAGAAGAGAGTCGGTGACGACACTACACTGTCTAGCTGGGCGTGAATGCGGCTGCACTCTCAGAGAAGGTGCGCGATTGTTTCGCTGCAACCGCAGAGTTCACACAATGCATGGACTACCAGTGATTCGAATAGTGAACGAATATAGAATATGCATTCGACAATGCCATTCCAAGCCACAGGCGGACCATGTAGAATCACGTCGGGATAGGTTGGATGTGATACGTAATTGAAGATCAGGGTCCAAGGTACGCGTGCATTGACTTGTAAACGTCGGTGAATTCCTCCGGTCCAGCATTAAAGGACGTGCTAACACACATCGTTTTGCTGCGTCAGACCTTGATAGCCGAATCGCGACATTGCTAACGCCATCGGGCGGATCGGGCAGCTGCGTGCGCTTGATCATTTCCCTGAATCCCGGACCGCGGTGACATGGTAACCACTGGATTTTTAAATTTTATTTATTCCAACATACTGCAGTCTTGAAGGGCTATTGCAGGAGTGGAGGTAGCAAATACAAAAATTGCAAGACAACACAAAATGTACTGCACATGAAGATCAACGGTTAGTAGCGTACAAAACGAATTCCGCAAGTGGTAAAGATCTAACATGGCCGGGTAAAGCACTTCATATTTCAAGTGTGGACAAAAAAGAAGAAACTATTTATACCCATTAGTTCGGTGATGTAAAGGAGACGTATATTAAGCTCATGGTGATGTCTGGTGAATGCTGGTTTAGGGGGTGTGATGTAGTTGCTTAGTAAAGGAAATCGGTGGAGGAGTGAATCGGTATATATTACATACACTGATTATTAGGGAGTGAATATTGTGTTCTTTCCTGATGGCATTACTCACGTGAGCCGTGACATAAAACGGAAATTAAACTCTGTGATTTCAAAGCAGCCCCCAGTGAAGCAGGTCAGGGATTGTTTAGTGATAGGGACACACACACACACACACACACACACACACACACACACACACACACACACACACACACACACACACACACACACACACACACACACACACACACACACACACACACACACACACACACACACACACACGTGTGTGTGTCACGTCATGCGCTGTGCTGCAGTCTTCTCTTGTTCCCTTCCATCTCCATCATGTATACCATTTACGTCTGTGGGTCCATAGCATCGAGTTAAGGCGCGACATTTCAGAAATTGAAATCATTGAGTACATCTCTTGAGAAAGACGGAGTTGCTCTAACATGCTTTCGGCACCAATCGCACAAGGATAGTCCTGAAAATAATTAATAATAGGAAAAATTCACCGACGATTATGATGCTGCCTAATGCGAATTCTGAGCGCAGCTTCGTGTTGGGGCAAGGCCAACTGTGTTTGAAGTTTTGGCTTTCCGCAAGGTATCCACTACGCCTTAAATCATAATTTTTGTGAAGTCGGACAGCACCCACTACGCCATTATTCGTATTTCTGCGAGGAGCCGCTCTGTAAGGCATTATGTGCACTTAGTTGATGCTGCATGTGGCTGATGACGATGAAGAATTACGGCTGAGCACTTTGCAGGTGGGTCGGAAGCATTAAACCACACACTCGTTGCGCAATTAGCATTGTGTGATGACTGGTTGTCATTTACTCTTCTGTCACGCTATATTACATAGGTTAACGCGATTCCTTGCCCGACATGACGCATGTATAGGGTCTTTTTGCAAATGAGCTTTTATCACCAGCCGTGGCTCTGTGGTAGAATACTCGACTACCACGTAAAGGGCGCGGGTTCGAAATCCATTTGATACTGGGTATGTCTTCTCATTTTATTCTTTTTATATCTATCGGTTACCTTGTCATGTCTATCGTTTACGCCACCGACGGCGACGACGCTCAACGCAAGAACGGGCGCCTAAAAGCTGCGCTCTAAAAAAAAATAGAATGACAGTGTTGCACCTGTTCACACGCTATTCAAAGCTCGTAACTTCAATTTACGTTGAGAGCCATAAGTTTCGTATGCGTTTAAATAATGACGCTCTGATCAAAACTTAATTGGCCGCTGTGTCGCGACAACGAGGGCAAGAATGAAGAAAAATAAGACACAGAGGCTGATGTAATAATTTCAGTATTTTATTGGAGAGCTAATATCGTCGCAGAACACACGTTTGAAACTCGGTGAGGTGAAACGCAGCACGACTGACTATAGGCTTTAAATCATCATGCAATGAAAAATACGTATCTTTATAGTATAGCGACAACGTAAGTGGCCGTGAGAGACTTACTAACTATCCAGTAAATTAGCTTACAAGCTAACTACCTGAACATATATTTCACGTTATACTGTAACTGCCGTGGCTACAACGCTTAAAGGGACACAAATATAAAAAATAATTTCGGCGTTATTAGCTTCCCTTTCGCACTGTTAAAAGCGTGACTTTAAGCCGGTATAAGAGGCTCTGCATGCGTGCCAGAGGAGGCACTCGTATCGACACCACTTCTCAGTACCGGAAGCTTTAGAATCCGCACCACTTCAGGAAGGCGCATGCACTTGATCTCTGACATTATTCATTTTTCTCAAAAAACATCGCAGGTTGCTCTGTGCAGGCGCTTCTTCTTCCTTCGCTCTGTCATATATAATCGCAATTCTCATCGTTTGTGTATGTGTTGCTTGCTGCGTCAATGCCTTCTTATATATATATATATATATATATATATATATATATATATATATAATATATATATATATATATATATATATATATATATATATTTTTTTTTTTTTTTTTCATCAGCGTCATTGCTTTGAATTGCGAAAGTAAAAAATCATTCATCGAACATCTGTTTCATCGAGAAAAAAGATCAAGGTATAAAAAAGTCACAGTTTCGCCGCAAGGGCGAAGCAATGAATGCGATAGCAAGAAATTGGAATGTCACACGAAGAACGAGAAGCAGCTCGAAACTTGCAGCGCGCCGCTGAAACACAAAGAAGGACGCTCGAAAAGAACGCACAGGTGTACAGGTATACACAGTACAAGCGCGAACTAACAACTGTCACAGTTCTTACGTCTTTGTGTTTGAGCAGCGGGCTGCAAGTGTCGACTAGGCAGAACCCGACGCTCTTAGATACTTCTTTTTCGTTTAAACTGCGGCGCGTAGAGTGACCTCTTTGCGTCTGCTGCCACGCGGTGGCGTGTCACGCAAGGTGTGCCTAAAGTTACTGTATATGCTACCTTTAGGTAGCAGAGTTGCGCATCTGTCTTCCAAACGCCGCTAGCGACCATGCATTGCGGAGAAGCTGCCGCTTGGGCAATTTTTTTTATTTGTCGACGCCGCCGCTGCAGCGAACTGAATTAATACTAGCCATCATGTTTATCGCCGGTCTTCGACATGCCAGGCATGTTAATCGGCGACACGGTAGGCATGTCGCCTACAAAAACGAAGTGCGACTTCATCCGCATAACTGTTGTTTGCTAGCCGGACCTATGCGCAACTCTGCTACCTAAAGGTAGCATATACAGTGACTCTGTAGGTGTGCCCGGACTTCTTTTCTTTTTTTTTTCGTTCCACATCGCGAGTGGGGTACAGAAAGGGACACTTTTTCGTGCGCGTCTCAAGGGCAGTTTTATTGAAAAAAAGAAATGAAGGAGCGTTGCGCGATAGAGAACACACTCAAGCTCCTCCGAGATCTGCGTATCACCAGCGGCACATCGTCTATATAAATAGCTCGCCGTTATTATGCCGGCGAATGCACGGCGCGTGGTAGAGTTGTCTAACGCGGCGCGCTACGGTCGGGTGCTTCGGAATTTCTTTATTCTGATTTATTTTTCTTTGTGCCTCTTTTACATACATACATACATACATACATACATACATACATACATACATACATACATACATACATACATACATACATACATACATACATATACGGGACATGACGGCGACGGCCAAAATCCGCCGAGAGTGTCCATCGTCTATCGCAATAAAAATTGCGGGCAGCTTGCACTAAAGTCACGAAAAGCTTGGCACAGCGAAGCACGGGCCCGTCGCCGCTCGTGCTCCCCGTCGACCGGCCCTTCTAGCTTCGAGATGCCTATAGCTTCCTCCTCGGGAGTACGCAGCCAGCCACTATAGAGCGGAAGTTGCGCGCGATGTCTCCGTCGGTGGGCGTGGCTTAGCTACCGCGCATGCGCGGCTTGGCCAGATGGTGCGGTATCTGTTCGCTAGACGATGCGATGCTTGCTTCCACTTTGTATCTTTTTTTCTCTCTCTCTCTACTTCTTTGTCTCTCTTTCGTTGATGTTCTCTGTGTCTGTCTCTCTTTTTTCTTTCTGCATTTCTTTCTCTCTTTCTCATTCTTTCTGTTCCAAGGTTTACTCTCTCCACTTCTCCTTTCACTCCTCCTCACGCTCACTTCCGTTTCCCACCCCCTTGCTGCACTATACTATACAAGGCTATGCTATGCTCTGCTAGCGTGCCTGGATAGCCGTGTGGTTAGGACGCTCGCCTACGGATCGAGGGTACGCGGGTTCGAATCCCTCCGCGTGAAAATTTTTTTTTCTGTTTCTTCGTGGTGGTGGTGGTAGTGGTTTGAAGAGGAAAATGCGCCTAATTTCTGCAGCCCGGTCGGGAGCACGGCGCAGCGCCTGCTTCGTACCTTTCTTCTCGTCTATCTGCTTCTTTATCTTTTTCTTTCTCTCTCTCTGTACTCGTTCTTCGGTTTTTTACAGGCCACGCTGTAGCGGTAAGTATAGTGGGATCTGCCCAAATTCTGTGACACATATCCGTTCATGATGATGATAGTTTTCGGGCATGATCACACACTTTACGCTGAGCTATAGAACAGCCTCGCTGTCAAAAAGGAAGACAGAAACTTGCCTGCCGCGTGTAGTTTGCAAAGAAATAAGGAAGCAAAGAAAGAAGGAGAGAAAGAGGGAAAGAGGGGAGGCACTTCCATCGCTCAGAGCTGCACGCAGGTGAAAGCAAACAGTGCCATTAGAGGGCTTATTAAAAACGTGTCCATATTCCAGCTGCCAGTCGAGCAACGGCTGACTGGGCGCAGTAGGTTCAAGGGAAGCCGATAAGCTCATCAGGAAGCGGGACAATGTAACGGCTTTGTGTTCCACGCAGCACAGAGTCACGCGGTCCTCGCTTCGAAGGACGTTTGGGCATATATATATATATATATATATATATATATATATATATATATATATATATATATATATATATATATATATATATATATAGACCACACTGCGCAATCAAGCGCGGGCGATATGAAAATGAAGCCGAACAGAACGGCCGGTCGCGCAATAGAGGAAAAAAACAATATTAAATCTTAAGCGGTTTTGAGCGCCAGTGCACGCAATTGAAAGAGTCCTTTCTCTTTTTTACTTGTAGCACCCGGATGTATGCGCTCGATCGCTTATGAGTTTCTTCAAACGCGTAAGCGTGCGGTCTATAGCATGCGAAAAACCTGTTTGAGTAATATACGTTACAGGCTGTTGGTGTACGGTTCCTTCTATTTTCTTCATTTTGTTCTTTTAAATTATTCAGCTACGTTATTGAAACGATCTGCTAACGACAGGCATAACAAAGCTGCGAGATAACAATAAACAGGGCATGCACGTGCTGCACGTTGCGGGAGCTTTATTAATATACGCCTGGATTCGATGCAAATTAGAGGCTTACGCATATGCGGGCTCCAGGGGAGCCGCGCCTGTCGTCTAATAAGTAAATGCTATACGTATATATATATATATATATATATATATATATATATATATTATATATCTGGTTTGTCAGTGTGCAATCTAGTACTAGACAGAACGCTTAACTTGTACTACGAAAGTCATTGTTCAGCATTTCATACCTCATTTAAAACTGCATCTCACTATGAGCTATTTGAGCTGCAGCATATTCACTCGTCGATTGTTGACATTTATAACTTTTGGTGCATGAATTTTCAGGTTGAGAAACCGATATAGCA
>NC_051180.1:143486058-143517800 GCF_013339695.2 Rhipicephalus sanguineus | reverse complement strand
TCGGAATTTGCCGGAGTATATACGTTCATTCGCCGCCGTTCTCCTCCCGCGGCCGATGGATGGGAGGAAAAGGGCGCCTATTCCCTGAATATACTCCGGTGCACGTGCCGCAAATACGTCGGCGGCATCGCTCAGCGACGTTCATTGGCTGCTGGAGGAGTGACGTAGGCAGCCTCGCCGGCCGACCGGTTTCCACCAACACCTCCTAGACAGGTTTTCATAAGGCTCCTCCATGCGTTTGACGCGATGGAGGGGCTTTAGGTTTTCAGGCCTGCGAGCAAGAATTTGACGACAAGCCGCCGGCCGTCCAACCCGTCCGACGAGTTCGCTTGCCTTGCATTCCAATCCCCTGTCTCCCTAGCGACCCTGACTGAGGCGCGTGTGTCCGCGTCATAGTGCAGCGAGGATTGTCCGAAGCCTTCGGCCGCGTTCGGAAAAAGGAAATCGTTCTATGCACCTTGCGGACATTACAAGCGACTACAAGCGTCAACGAAGGTTGTCATCTCATCGACAGCAGCAAGTTGCGGTGCCCTAATCGCGTGATGGTGCCGTGCAGCAAACGACACATTGTGGTCTCGCGAGTGGCGAACAAGCGGACGGTCGTGGGTGCGGCGCAAACCTGGTGAGTGAGGTCTTGTTGAATTATCTGCGTCATTTTTCTCGAAAAGCGCTAAAATTGGGTACTGTTATGTTGATAACCAAAGAGATTACGAAGACTAGGTTGGCATTACAGGATGACAGTAAAAAAATCCAGCGGCACTTTAGAAAACGCATTGTTTGGACCAGGTGTTCTTTTTTTTTTAATATGGATAACTGCGGTAACTTAAACACAGCACTGTAATATTCGGAGCGTGGAGTGACCCTAGCGATATGCATTCATGGAAAACATCATAGTTGTGGGTTAATTCAATAAAGAGTTATTAAGTGATAAGTAAATCTAATTGGTAAAGAGATATTGTTGGCCTGGTTAGTATAAATAAAAGGTAATTTTTGTCCGCTTTCGATATTAATATACGCCAGATCGGGGTCTATCATTAAGTGTTAATATTCTTGATCTTTCATATAAACGGAACTAATAGGACATGAAAAACTGAAACCAGTATTAATTTTTTATATATTTAGCGAATTGAGCTAGAGAAATGTGTTTGGTACAGATTTTTAGAACGCATATACGTGCTCATTTTGGCGAAAAAAAATTTTTCCATATGATAAGTGGCATCCGAAATATCAATGTAGTAATGTAATTGACACTTCGGGGAATGTGGTCCGTCCATAAAAGAAAGGGAAAGAGGTGTGTCGAGACCAGTTTGTGGGTGACTGGAAATGCGAAAGGAAGGCAGGGGTCGCTTGGCACAGAAACGGGTTGGGGGTGGAGGCGCGGACTAATGGCATGTGAGTGCCAGGAAGGAGCAGGCGCTGTTGGCTAGCTGCGGGGACGCGGTGCTGGATGTTGGCTGCGCTTCATTGTGCTCTCGTCGCTTGTGTACTGCGCTGCCGAAAGGCCCCGGGAACCAAGCCCGAGCAGACAGGCTGAACTGCAGGCGGCACAAACAGCTATGCAAATAGGAATAAAGCTGGGGAGTAGATCCAGTTCCATCGGTTCCCTTCTGCAATTGCCGTCGCCGACGGCCTTGTTCGCGCACCGGCCGCCAACGACGGCCCTCGTTGCATCAAGCTGCATGAAATACATAGACTGAAGATAGCTGTTGAAATATTAGAATCCGCGACGCATCGAAAAGAAAATGAAAGCAAAACGGGAACAGGAGTTTGCACGATGTACACCGGAGGAACAACATGTGCGATCGGCGAAGCATTGCGTAAAGAAAGCCGAAGATCGAATAAGAGACGTAGGGTATCATTTTCAAATGTTGGGAGACAATGTTAACATGTAGACAGAATAACAAGGTATTAAATATTCGGCAGATCCCACGCCTTGTGGGAATCGGTTTCATGCGAAGCAGTGAGCGAGGCTGCATATATATATATTTTTTTTTTGTGTTGGGCCAAGCGTTACGAGGTGGATCGACGTGTTTTTCTAAGTGCAGTAGTTGTGTACACATCGTCGTCTTACCAGGCAATAACTATTTTGAAAAATGTCCGTTACGAAAAGTTTCATGACAGAGCGGGGCGCAGCAAATTAAGAAAGAAAGGTACAACGCCAACATGCCTCGAAGCCTGTTTTGGGAAGCAGAATAGAGGAACGCTTTTCTTATGGAGCGGTCGTAAGCATAAAAACTGCCTAATATGCGGGAAGTAGGACGATAACAACAGATTGAAATGCAACTGTAATAACCAGTAATGGTATTTTATAAAATTAGCAAGTTAATGGGGAGAGGCATTCCTGATACTTTCGTCGAGAGTACTGAAATTCGCTCATTTTAGTGAAAAAGAAAGTTTTGAAAGACTGAGCAGAAATAGAGGTATCGATTTATAATTGTATGGAAAAGATTTGCGCGTTTTGCACTTTGTTCGCGGCGCGGAGGTGTTTTTTTTTTTCATAGAGCGGCTGGCTGACACCAGAGTACGTGGGATGTGCTTCTTTATATTGACTTCTTTGTGATATTGTGTACTTTGTGTGGTCCGTTTAGTGCTGCTCTGTCAAACTTTGTCGTTAATTTTAATATTGACTATGCTGTAAGAACCTGGGTGTTCTCATGGACTGCCACCCTGTATGTAATTTAATAAGTATCTGTGGCTTCAGTGTCCTCAGTTTTCGTGTTTGTGGCTTGACTTAGTTCTCATGCACTACTTTTTTGCTAAATTATGCAGGAAGAAATCAGCTGAATCCTTGCGTCGTCAATGAATCTGATGGGTGGTCCGTCGTGGATTGTTTCCGGCGACTACGCTTCCTTCGTTTGTTGTGCATTCTTTTGCAGCATTCTGGGCTTCATTTCGACACGCTGCGCTTAAAACTTGAGCGCTGTTGGTTTAACGTGATCTGACTTCTGCTTTGTTTTTTGGTGCCCTTTTGCATATTTGTTTCGTGTACTGCTTTCCCAAATGCTGGCTCATGAACAGAAAACTGCAGCTTATTGTGAATAAATGAAATAATAAGAACTCACGTGTTCTCTTGACTTTCATCTGCTAGAGGTCTGTGGATAAAAGTGACAGTGACTCTGCCGTGTTTTGATGAGAATTCCTTATGTAACCAACGCGTGACACGATCAGCATAGAGTGAAGCAACTGTAGCAGCGAAGCAAAGAGAAGAAAACTCCCGATGCATCTCACTGAAACTCCGTCCGGACGGAGTAAGGAGATTCGTAAAATACTCCGGAGGTGACACGAAAAAACTCCGGATAGCCGGAGTGAAACAAACGGCGAAAAATACTCCGAAGGTGCCACGCAGTCACTCCGGCCAGCCGGAGTGAAAGAACGGCAAAAAATATTCCGGAGGTGCCGCGCAAAAACTCCGGCCAGCCGGAGTAAAAGAACAGTGAAAAATACTCCGAAGATGCCACGCAATAACTCCGGCCAGCCGGAGTGAAGGAGCGGCAGAAACACTCCGGAGGCGCCACGCAATAACTCCGGCCAGCCGGAGTAAATGCTTTTACTCCGGAAGTCCGGAGTATAAAAAACTCCGAATGGGGGGGTCGCTAGTGGACAAGCATTTTACTCCCACCTGGGAGTAATTTTTTTTTACAGTGTATGCTCCCTTCTCTAGCGCCATGTTCCCGCCATCAGCAGACTTTGGCTCTCGCAAGAACTTCATTCTTCCCTTTGCTCTTCTCACGATCGTCGACTCTTGCGCAACCATTTATGTGACGAATCTGCTTTCGGTCCCAGCCACATTATTTCGCGGAGAATGTATAGGCCGACTTGAGGACATTGATTTTGTTTGCGCCAGTCAAATGCCCGATCGCACGACAAGCCTCCAGGTCGACAGTGTCAATTCCGTTACCACGTCCGACGCATCCTCCCTGGACGTCTTCCTTCCATCAATTGATTCGGAACTTCCTGTTGCTCAACGGACTCAACTTTTGAAGCTCCTCGACCGCTTTCGGACGTCTTTCGACTACAAGCAACCCACTTTGGGCCGAACATCTGCAATCGTTCATCATATTGACACCGGCACCCATGCACCCCTGCGCCAGCGTCCATACCGGGTCTCTCACGCTGAACGCCGAGTTATTGACGACCAGGTGACCGATATGCTTAATCGTGGCGTCATACAGCCGTCCCACAGCCCTTGGGCCTCCCCTGTGGTGCTCGTTAAAAAGAAGGACGGTAGCATCCGATTCTGTGTTGATTATAGGCGCCTTAACAAGATCACGCGCAAAGATGTTTATCCGCTCCCCAGAATCGACGACGCTCTCGACTGTTTGCAAGGGGCGGAGTTCTTTTCATCGCTGGATCTTCGATCGGGTTACTGGCAGGTACCTATGGATGAAGCTGATCGCCCCAAAACTGCGTTCGTGACTCCCGACGGCTTGTACGAGTTTAACGTGATGCCGTTCGGCCTTTGCAACGCCCCTGCCACTTTCGAGCGTCTTATGGACAACACACTTCGAGGTCTCAAGTGGCAGACGTGCCTTTGCTATCTGGACGACGTCGTCGTTTTTTCAAAGGACTTCGATACCCATATTCTGCGCCTCGCAAGTGTCCTGGAATGTCTCACACATGCTGGGCTCCAACTCAACTTGAAAAAGTGCCATTTCGCCGCCCGGAAGCTCACCATTTTGGGGCATGTTTTCAGCAAGGACGGTGTTCTACCCGACCTTGCGAAGCTCCGCGCCGTCGCCGAGTTTCCCAAGCCGTCAACACTGAAAGAACTCCGGAGCTTCATAGGCCTATGCACGTATTTTCGGCGATTCGTCCGTAATTTCGCATTCATAATGGCTCCTTTAACACGCCTACTTGCTGACAGCCAAGGTGTCACGGCATGGTCTTCCGTTTGCGACGACGCATTCGCGAAATTACGTCATCTACTGACATCACCACCGATTCTTCGTCACTTTGACCCAGATGCCCCTACCGAAATCCACACGGATGCTAGTGGAGTCGGCCTTGGCGCTATTCTTGCTCAACGCAAGTCTGGCTTCGACGAGTACGTCGTTTCTTACGCCAGCCGCACTCTCACCAGAGCTGAAGAGAATTATTCGGTCACAGAAAAGGAATGTCTAGCCATCGTGTGGGCAATCACAAAATTTCGACCTTACGTATATGGCCGCCCATTTGATGTCGTGACTGATCACCACGCCCTCTGCTGGTTATCGTCACTCAAAGACCCATCTGGTCGTCTAGCTCGTTGGGCATTACGTCTCCAGGACTACGACATCCGTGTCGTCTACAGGTCAGGCCGCCGACATTCAGATGCCGACGCTCTTTCCCGCTCTCCTCTTCCTCATGAATACGGAACTGCGTCTGTTTCCAGCTACGATTCTGCGTCACTTACATACGCTGACATGCCATCTGAGCAGCGCCAGAACCCTTGGATAGTCTCTATCATGGAGTTCCTGTCTCGGCCATCACCACCTACCACCACTCGTTCGCTGCGACGCACAGCTCGACATTTCACCGTACGCGACGGGCTCCTGTACCGCCGCAACTACCTATCTGAGGGCCGCAAATGGCTGCTGGTGATTCCTCGCCAGCTACGGGCCGATATCTGCGCCTCCTTTCACGCGGATCCCCAGTGCGGCCACGCCGGTGTAATAAAAACGTATGCACGCCTCCGGTTGCGGTACTACTGGCGTGGAATGTACCGCTTTGTCCGACAGTACGTACGCTCGTGCTCCAAGTGTCAACGCCGGAAGAGCCCAGCGCACACAGTCACTGGACCACTACAGCCATTGCCTTGTCCCTCCCGGCCCTTTGATCGCATCGGCATAGACCTGTATGGCCCCCTTCCCTACACACCTGACGGGAACCGCTGGGTGATTGTCGCTATTGATCACCTGACACGCTACGCTGAAACTGCAGCGCTGCCAGAGGCCACATCACGTGAAGTCGGCTTATTCATTCTTCAAAAACTCGTTTTTCGCCACGGCGCACCTCGCGAGCTACTCAGCGACCGCGGACGTACGTTCCTCTCTGAAGCCGTGCAAGCCCTCCTTCGTGAATGCAACGTTGTGCATCGGACAACCAGCGCGTACCATCCGCATACCAACGGAATGACTGAGCGCTTTAACCGCACACTGGGTGACATGCTGTCCATGTACGTGTCCGCTGACCACACCAACTGGGACCGCATACTACCCTTTGTTACGTACGCCTACAATAGCGCCACTCAGTCTACGACAGGATTCTCTCCATTCTTCCTTCTTTACGGCCGTGAACCTTCCTCGTTTATGGATACCATTCTTCTGTACCGCCCGGACGCTTCAGAATCCACGACTTTATCTGAAGTCGCCAATTATGCCGAGGAATGCAGACAACTCGCGCGTTCTTTAACCGCCCAAGATCAAGCGCGCCAGAAGGACCGTCACGACGTACACCTGCCTACTCCGTCATATTCGCCTGGAACGTTGGTGTGGCTTCGCGTTCCCTCCTCTGCTCCTGGCCTTTCCACAAAGCTACTGCCTAAGTACGAAGGCCCCTACCGCGTCCTACGTCAAGCATCCCCAGTCAACTATATTATTGAGCCTGTTCAATCATCTACGGACCGCCGTCGTCGTGGCCGCGAGACTGTTCACGTCGATCGACTGAAGCCGCACTATATGACCCACCAGTTGTGCCTGTTCCTTAGGTCGCCAGGACGGCTCCTTTTCTGCGGGGGAGTGATTTGTAACATGGTAGGGCGCAGACAAGAACGCCAGCGAAAGAAGAAGACGAAGACGGTTGTTGTTGGTGCTCGCGCTTGCTGGGCTTGGACCGCTGATCACTTCAGCTGTGACAATCTTCTAATAAACGCGTTACTGCCTCAACGTTAAACGCATACCATCAATTTTAACATCTAAAACTAGAACTGACATGTTCGAATAAAGTTTTTCCCCCTCAACATTGGAACGCTGGAATGCTTTACCAGGAGGTGTTTGTCAATTGCCGTATCGTGAGCTTCTGTCTGCACTCGATGTGTAATCTATGATCCCCGCTCCTGCAATAGCCCCGACGGGGCAGGAGTATGGAAAAATAAATAAATAAATAAATAAATAAATAAATAAATAAATAAATAAATAAATAGACAGCCTACTGCCGGAGCCAATCGCAGAAGCCATGCCTCCTGCCACGTACTACGTGCCAACCTCTTTTGACTGTACGGTGCCTAATACTGCCGACAGATTTCCCCTGCGACATGGCTATGCTGTTATGCATGCGCAGCATATGGGAAACAAGAATGGCGATTCGAAATGCCGATCCTGACGCTCTACCGGCTAAAGAACGTTTCATAGAATATGTAACATAAGAGAATTCGTCTACTGAATCGAAGGTGAACCACCAATATATGGATAACAATGTTCCGACAGGCCCGCCAAGAAGGGTTGGCATTTCTTTTCACACATTGTTATTGTTGTTTGTTTATTAATACTGTTAACCCTAGAAGGGTCATTACAGGAATGCATGGATCAGCAATCAGATACAGTTCAATAAGAAACATACACGCGACATAAATGTGAACATGATTTCAAGGGTACTGCTTGCTTCAGTAAAAAGAGAAAAGAAAACAAAAAAGCACACATGCACTCGTCGCGACCACAGCGTGTCGTTAATGGTTAGTGTTCGGAAACGCCGAATGACCCGAATAGGCAAGAGTACGGGGCTCGTTTAAGAATGCAGTAATGGAGGGAGAGGAAACCAGTGAATCGCGCAGCATGTTCCATTGATTAATTACTCGTGGAAAATAGCTATACTTAAAGCAGTCGATTCGCGTCAATGGAGGTTCGATAAACATAGTATGCCTGTGCCTGAAACGTGGATTCGGTGATAATCTAAAAAAGTCGAGCCCGTTAATCTTAAGAATTTTAATCTTTCCACTGCTGTCCTTAATTCTAAAGCAGGAAGATTTGCATTTCGGCACAGTTCAGTAGGGGAGTGACGGCGACGATATTTGTTAAAGATAAACATAGCTGCTAGACGTTGGACTCGATCCAATTTGTGTCGACTTATTGACGTGTGAGGGTCCCATGCTGTTTTGGCATTGTTATTAGTGTTTCTTGTGTTTCCTGTATTTTCTGTGTATGTTTTGTCGGCTACGTTCAATCGAAAACCCGGCAAGAAAGAAAGAATGAAAGAAAAAAAGAAAAGAGTGTTTTGCCCACCGGGTAAGGCAATCGACTTTAGACGTGGGTCCCTAGGTTCGAAACACAGCACTGCCAAGAAAATGTATTTTATTTTACACGTGCATTTCTTTATAGCGATTCACCTGACGTGACAGGGGGACGAATACAATTTCCTCGTTCAGTCCGCATATAAATGCTTAGTCACTTAAAAATTTTCTGGTGCAGAAAGAGAGTGCACCAGAAGCACAGAACAGTGAAACGCTTGAAGTATTGTGTGTTCAGAAAAATAGAAACGAGTTAAAGTACTGTACTGGTGCCGATGCCCACGACTGGAAAAGCTGGTGCCACCATCGGCGTGGCGTGTTATAAGGGATCACGTGCACGTGATCCCTCGTAGCACGTCGCAACGTCGGTGGCTGCGTCGTCCGCTTCGGGAGGGTCGAAGCAAGTTGAAAACGAAATTTTAGAATGCCACCTGCGCTGCAGCTCTTATTAAGTGGGGAGATTTTCCCGCTGCGAGTGTGCGCTTGAAGACACTTGAAAGTACTTGAAAGTAGGCGCTGCCTTTGAAGGCATCTTGTATGGTGATGTCACTGCTAGGTGCTGCAGTGCTGGACGCATGCAACGGAGCCCGGTGTCAGCCTTCACATGCGCGTCCGCAGGGTAAGAAGCTGCGTGAACCTTGGATTGGGAAACTTAGAACTGGTAACCAGCTATAGGATACAACTCGCGTGTGCAGCCAGCACTTTCCCGAGAAAGATTTCTGCTAATTCATGGGGATTCGACGTTCGGTGAGCCGTACTCAAAGCGCGCACTCAGACGCTGGTCGGTGTGCGCCAGTGGCATAGCTAGGGGGTGGCACACGGGGCCCGTGCCTACCGCCCCCCCCCTGAAAATTATTTTTTTTTGCCATGGCGTACAGAGCAAAAAATTACACTTGACCACCTCTGCCTGCCCGGCTCTGGTGCCCCCCCTGGTGCCCCCCCCCCGAAAAAAATTTCTGCCTACGCCCCTGGTGCGCGCTGCCCGTCTTTTGAGGCTTGTCTCCTTCAAGTTGGCCCATATTTTGCCCACCCCCAGCTTCGAAATAGGGTTGACCAACCACCAAATTCAACTCGACCCACCCCAACCCAATGCGTCTTCTATGGCGCATATACGTATTTCTACCATAAAGGTGTCACTCCATTTCCATTACCAACGAGTGTTTGCTGCCAAAATTGCTGGAGTATACGCACCAAAACATGTTGCGCATTAAAAATTTGCGTTATAGTCTTACACTTTGCTTTTACCCTGCTTTGTAGCTGCAAGTAGCTGTAATAATATCCCATGTGTTTCACTGCGATTACTAGTTCATGTGGGTTCTTGTTTACTGCCGACGTTTGTAGAGCTGCTCCAGCGAACGTTAAAATGTGATTGTTATCTTCCTTTGCGTTGCACGATGGCACATATTTCGCCTCGTAGACTGCTTCTCCTTCCAGCAGCAGTCGCGAAGTCCGCGGTCATGAACATCTGGTCTATGAACGTGTTTACGCTGGGTACTGGCCAATTCACAGGATTGGAAAGGGAGTGCATGATATAAGAAGCGCGTTTAAAAAGAAGACATGGCGAATGCACATGTTTGTCTTAGCTCCAACCAATGGATGAATTGGATTAAGAAAAAGAAGCCGCGGGAAATTTTCCGCTGAGGAGACCGGTAGACATACAGTGTGACGCCACCTGAAGAATAATCATAGTGAAACGTCCAAAAATTCAGAAGAAAAGAGAATTAATCTGGTTCTTAATAAAGTTTATTCCTCCTCCTGACGGCACACACAAGTCACCGTAGGCACCGTGGTTCCTAAAGTTCTAGCGGAATTATTTTCGAAAAGCTTTGCTAACGTCCACTCAATAACGGTTGCATTGTGCAAAATTATCCTCATATGCTGCAGCCACGCGATCGCCGAACTGAGGCTTCAGTCTGGTATGCCTCCTTTAGTTGCACCCCGCTGTAAGAGTATGCATAGTTCGCTCTCAGTGTTTGCCTGCCTTTCACGCAAGAAGCCGGTTTGGGGATACTGCATCGCGGCGACCGCACGCAAATGTGCGCTGACGTCACGCATTCTGTAAACAGAGAGCGTCTGTAAACACTTCTGTGCTTTCTTTCTGCCAAAGATTAATTATTTTGAAACAGAAAAAAACTTGGAGGACGCTTGATCTTCGCTTTCAAGAATAGAACGCGATGGCCTAATGGGACCGTGTTCGTATCGCCTTCCCAATCGCTAGCCTAGCTTCGCTTCTCGGTGGATACCTAAACCGTGTAGCAAAGAAAGCCAAAGTGCGAACGCCCTCTGGCTCCAATATCCATGCATGCGGCGAGACAAAACACGACGATCATGACGTCACAGATCACCAATATTTGTGACGTCACCATGACGTCACATAACGTGATGTCACATGGTGACTTCAGCACATGACATGCTTGCTTGGTCAAAGGTGTGCCGTTCACGGAGGCAGTGAAAAACCAGCCAAGGTGTCTCCGATTCCCGGAGGCAGTAGAAGACCACGTTACGTGCAGAAAGCTTTCAGAGGGTGGCGGGGCAGGATCAACATATCGACTGAGAAGAAAAGGCGGCTTTCGCCTTCGAGTCGTCTAAGGTGAATGCCCAAGGGACCCTGTGAGTTTTTCATTGAGCGCCGCGTTATTCTTCATACTACGCAAGCGATGGGCTTCCAGTGATGGCGACTCCGTACCTCATCGTTCCCGTAATCTAGGTCATAGCGGTAAGCTGTACCTCTGTAGCGAGGTAGAGGAGGCGATCATTGTAATATGTGCGTTTAGAGCAAATGTTTAACCATTCACACGTTTTGTGGCACGTCAACCTGTAGTTGAATGTTTAAAAATATCACACCATCTCCCGCTAAAGGGGACCTGAGGCGATGCGAAGCAGTGTTTCGGCATGTAGAGCCAACACCCTCTAGACTCTAAGGCCGAAGAGCTCTCCGCATTCGAAGTGCTGACGTCACCAAGTGGAGGCGGCTACGACAGCGGGAATCCGGTTTCCCCCGTTCCCGGTGGCCCGCTCAAACGCGGATGGATACAACTCGAAACACGTGTCACTGGTCGTCATTAAAAATGTCGCACCATTTTTCTGAATAAAGAAATGCAATCGGTGGAAGAAACCTGCAATAACCCTATGACAGTTATCTTTAAATGGCATATCAGCACGTAGCGAGATAACTTTCTACACAAAAGCGCGCTATATTTAATGACGGAGGGCAAGTAGTGCGGCGGCACACCGGCACGTCAGTTTGTTTCTTGCTGCCACACGCGGTACGTCGGTCCTGTCAGTGCAGTGTGCCGTTTTTTCGAAATTGTGAGAACGTGCGTGCTGCAGCGTGTGTGGGGCATTCAATTCGTCATACCGAACAAGTGCTGTGTCCTTCAGTGCAGTAGCAATTATGGCTTGAAGTGCAAGGTGTGCGTTTTTCGATTTTCCTAGACGCGGAGCTGCGCTGAAAATGGCTGCGCGTGATTTCGTGTGACAACTTCACTCCTTCACAGAACCTTAGGGTGAGTTTTCCTGCAGAATATTCTACGTATACTTCCGAGCGTGATTAGAAGTACGACAGTCGCCACTTCTAGAAACGCCAGTGACGAGGATGAGGAATGGCATGACCTTCAGAGTGACGCAAACCATTCACGGCCTGGCCGCAACGTAGTTGTCACTGAGGAAACGCTGTAAAACATGACGGACATTATCCCGGTATTGGTGTATATGGCAGGGTATGCTGTCTACGCCACCTTGAAGAAACTCAAGAGTGAGAAATGTAGAGAAGCAATGACAGTAAATAAAGAAATTTCAGTTTGTGTTGCAGAGAAGCACCGACCTCGTCAGAGCAATGGACCGAGGAAGTCTGCTTTTAGCGCTGTTTGTCGTAAATGCTGTCGCATATAATTATGCAGTCCTGGAGCAATCGTCAAAACAAGAAGTGCTTTAAAGTTCTCGAACCAGCACCAAGTGGTTACAGACCTCACCGTGGAGCTCCTAACAAACGATGAGTCGTCAGATTTTTATACCTGCGACGATGGACATGCTTGACAGCTGGTTCTGAAGCAAGTGTTGCAGTGCAGCACGGATCCTCTGATAGAAGTCTTTAGCCGCAAGAAATGGTTTTAGAAGCTAAATCGAAATCAAAGAAGGGAAAGCTGGAAACGCCCAGCTAGAAATAGCTCTCGAAGTGCCTTTGGCTCCGCTGTAAATAAAGTTGTTCAGACAAAATGCCATCCGTCTCCCGTTCTCGCTTACAAAGCACGCTTGCGACTTGGTGTAATTTCCTCTGTTTCATTTATTGCCTGCCCATAAGTTTCCCTATCACTGGCAAGCGCAACTCGAGAAGGCAAGTGTATGGAGCCTACGTCTTTTCGCACGAACAGTTCCTGTTTACTACCGAGGTGAAATACAAGGCATAAGCTCAGCAAAACTCTGTTTAAGTACTTGATATTCCTCAGAGCAAGCACACGTCTTTTACTTATTCACAAAAGAAAAAAATATGTCAAAATTTGTGAGGCTTATTTGACCGTAAATATTTGCACGCAATTTCTTTACTCCTGAGGAAGGAATTCCTAAGCGCCAAACAGGAACACTGACGAAAGAAAAGGCACAGACAATGGCACAGCAGACGTTACTACGCAAGCCTTCACTGCTCGGTGGAGAGCAACCGCCGCCGCCGCTTCGTGACGTCACGGTGGCAGCCTTCAGGCCTTAGCCCGCGTTTCAGAGGGGGAGTGGGGAGGGGAGGGGAGAGGGGGAAAGTGGAGTGGGGGAGAGGGTAAGCGGAGATGGGAAAGGGGAGAGAGGAAATGTGGAGAGGGTGAGGGGGTGTGTGGAGAGGGCTTGCGCATGCGCAGTAAGGGTGGTCACGCCGCACACCACCACCACCGGATTGAACTCCGCTATAAGATGCTTCACATCTAAAAATGCAGATGATTTAGAGTACTATATGTACTCTACTAGCAGGTAAGCCTAAAGCTGTCCCTGATCCTGCGTGTGAACACCTTGCCGTTGCCAGATGGGAGGAGGAGCAATACCCGGAAACACTGCCGCTCCGGCGTCCCAAAGAATTACGTCATAATGACGTCACCGACACCATCTTGAATAATTTGCTAGTTCGGCGGCCTTTTAAAAGGGGCCGTAACTGAAGGTGAAATTGGCGCTAGTGTTCACGGAGATTCAAAATTAAAGCAGCCAATGGCAGCCCGCCGCCGTGCCGGCAAAGCCGTGCACCCCGCGCCGGCCGCGGAGGCCGCGCGCGCGCCGCGACGCTAGTTTTGAATTCCGCGTGAAGCGAGTGCTGAGAGCGGGCACCAGGCTGGCCGTGCAGGGAGGCTATGCTTGGCGGACACCTGCAAGTCTCCCGTTGTGGTTAGCGGGTCATTGTTCGCGCTTGAGACTTATCGGAGTGGTCGTTATGTCAGCCGTGCTCCGTCGCCGCCATACAGGAGCCCGTTCTAGTCGCCGGCCTTGATATGAAGTTTCGTGATGTTCCGTTACATGAAGCGAGCTTTGGCAACACCTCCTAGACGGCTTTTCAGGCCTGCGCCCAGCGATCTGACGTCATTTCCGCCCGGCCGACACTCGGGGAAGCCGCAGCGGCAGCGAGCGCAGCGTGGGTCGGTTCAGTCACGTTTGTCGTTTGCTGCTGTTGTTTTGCGGCAATTTCATTTCCGTGCGTGATGTTCTAGTGACACGACAATGCCTAATAAGTGTTCTGTGCCGGGATGTACCGGAAACTACAGGACGGGAAAGAAGATACAAGTGTTTTCCTTCCCTAAAGACGGGACGTTCTCAACAAGTGGCTACGCGCCATTCCTAGGAAGGATTTCGTGCCCACGTCGTGCACTAAGGTAAGGATTTGTGATCTTCTTGTCCCAGATCCTCGTTGATTGTACAGGTAGAAGCAATGTGATATGAAATATGGGACCGTGTAGCCGCTGTTCCTTGCTAAGCGCTGACACAGAGTCGATGAGAATCGGCCACAAAATCACGTTCGTAGCAAGGATGGCCGGCGACTCTTCGTTCACACATAGTCGCCTGGGGGTCGTCCGTGGGAGCGCACTTAGTTCTTTTAAAAAGTGTCTTCTCAGATGTTCATGAAACGTTTGTTCGTTTGTGCAGGTGTGCGCGGATCATTTCGACGCTTCATGCATCGAGCGGACGACATCGTACACGGATCCAAGGACAGGAAGAGTTATCGAAGTCGCACTGCCAGTACCGCGGTTACGTCCTGGATCTGTGCCAACGATATTTCCCGGCTGCCCGTCCTACTTTTCAGTATCAGACCACAACACGAGAGAAACACCTGATGCCAAGAGGAGCCGAAAAGAAGCTTCCCAACTCACCCATGCTGTTGAAGAATCAGTGGCGTCATACGAAGCGGAACAGGAAAGAGACCGTTTTTCGTCCCTCGAAGAACTAAAGGCTCGCCTGCAAGTAGTTTCAGTGTCGCCAAAGTGGACTGTGATTCATAAAGAAGAGTGCTCGATGTTTTTGAACATCATCGACTTTCGTGAACCTTGGTTGAATGCGTCATTGACAGTGTTTGAAAACCTCGAAGTCATTGCCTGCTATCAAGGATCACAAATCAAGAACCTTGGTAGCACTGTTGTACCTGACTCAGTTCAAAAAGTAAGTTCCTTGTTGGAAACTTTGAACAACCTTTGCATGCTGTCTGAGGAGCGCTGCAGTTGTCGCCACCTGTCGCTCTTCATGTTGTATGCTCTTCATGTTCTTCATGTTGTATGCTCTTCAGTATGCTTTTCATGTTCCAAAGTTTGGGAATGTTTTTGGTGCAACAATGTGTTATATTTTGTTTTCTTTCATTTTATTGAGATGCAAACTGTGCCTGCTTTGACAAAAGAACAGATAGTTATCTGTGATATGATGTACTATGTCTGCCTCTAATAAGTGCAATAACTTGTTTTATCTGCCATTCATTCACCCGTTTATGCTGCGCAGTTTTTATGGCAACATCTGTATTCTGTACTTTTTGGCACATCTTCAGTATGAAGTGAAATATCTTTTGCTGGCCGCCGTCTATCTGGGCCGAGAACAGTGTGCACTGTGATATTTATGCAGACGGCGCCTGCTTGCGATAAATAAATATATATTATTCCATACATGATATTCATTATTTCTCGTTACCCTGATAAATCATGTTGACCTGGCGATCTCTTCTGAGCGGTCAGAGGCAGTAGTTCGCGTGAGGAGCGCGCGCGCGGCAAGCGCTCGCAGCCGAGGTAGGCCGGCGCAATGTGACGTCGTCGACGTCACATCACGTGACGCGCAGGCTTGAAAGCTGTCTAGGAGGTGTTGGCTTTGGCCGGCGTGTGGAGTTTTTGTGGTGTTTGCGTGTTGTGCGCTCTTGCCGCTGTGGTGGTTAACGGCACGCACCATTCGTACATCATGGAACAGTGCACGGATACTTCAAGACCGGCCGAGTTCCGCAAGATTCTTCGAGGTTCCGAAAAACCAAAGGTGAGCATGCGGCTTGCGTTCGCAGCCACACATTTACGAATTGCAGTTGGACAACAGTTATTGTTTCTTTAATTACGGCTGAATCGTGAAAAGCACGATGTTGCAGTTAATATCGCTGTTCCTAGAAGGAATGAAATTAAAGAACTTGAGACTCATAGTTTAACTTTTGCGTCTATGACAGAACTGCGTGATGGAAGTGCGTTTTGCTTTTTTTGCCTGTTTATCACTCGCCATCGTTTAAATACGCGTTCCTGAGACTCAATAGGCAGTTTTAGAATAGCGTACGAAAAGCTTTGCGTTGGCTTTTTGCGTCGTACGCTAACCGCTTGCGGGCTCCCGTAGTGACAGAAATAGCGAGCCACAAACGCTAAAATAGCGTACGCTATTCTAAAACTGCCTAATGTATCGCAGCTTGCACTGAGCCGAGACGACGAAACTACGTTTGCCTCATGCGACTGCGTAATTTGTATCGTTGGAATTAATAGTTTTCAATTGCTTTATTTCAGGACCGAAATGTTTTCGGAGTATTCGAGAAGGCAAGAACTGATGCGTTTGCCCAAGGAGGGGTTAACAGCTGTAGAATCAGCGCTCTGCGAAGTCTCGATCCGCAACTCAAGTCGACCAGCTTTCTAGCCTGCCCCCAGTGTTTCTTCTCGGTGCGTGAATATGCTGTGTACTTACGGCTGAAGAAGTAGTTTGTGTGTTTATATATTGTCTCTGTTATTGCCTATGGAAAAACCGCTCTAAGGATTCATGTGTAGGCATGAGACATGTCCTATATGCAGAATTTTACTCTTTGTGTTTATCACAATGAAGTGCTCAGTGTACCCAACATGACGTCCTCCCTTCAGTGGCGTTATATTCAGCTAGGCATTGTATTCGCGGTGAAAGAAAAGCTGCGTATAGGCTTATTTCACCTGGTCGTTGAGTAATACGCTTTTCTTCGAATGTCATGTGCTGCTACATGAACTGACCATGGCCTGCATCCCGTTGCCACCAACTAACTTCCAAGTAGTGTTCAAGTACCATATATTGTGTCTTGCTCTTTTTAGCGCAATGTACTACTTACTGTGCTAAATCTTATCTTTTTCATTTTGTTTATCTGGTGAAGGTGTCCAGCATTTCATGTATATTTGTGCAAAATCTGAGCAAATATGTAAGTGGTTGTTTTGTGTTTCGTATCATTTCAACGGTTAATAAGTAAATCATTGCAATATTATTTCATATTTACATATTTTGCGCTTCGTTATGTTTTTGTCATGCACTGACATTTCTTTAAACTACATGATTACCTCTCATCAGAGGCTCCTCTGCACTTTGCTCGGTATTGCACCAAATGAAAATCGTGTTTCTTATATGTGTGTACGTCAAAGGGCCTAACACTTTCCAATGTGTTCGATTTTTTAATTTCTAAATTTTACAATGAACTTTTGTGTTTAGTCATGCACACACTGTGAATTCTTCCCTTCTGTTCTTATCCTGAACTTGTATCGTGCCCCATTACATGCAAATCTTGAGTTTCGGAAACAGAACAATAAAAAGAGGTAACAGAAATGTTGCAGGTGGATTCATCCTTTATGCTCTAGCACATGCTGGCTGCGGGCAAACGCGAATGCGCGGCCAAGCACAGCACGCGCGCGAGCGCACGCGAACAAAAAAAAAAATATCCCGGCGCGGGGCATAGGAGAGGTGAAAAAGCAAGCGTACAAAATAAAAAACGGTGCGCGGCATGGGAGAGGAGGAAAAGCAAGCGCACAAAAAAAAAATAGAAAGAAAACGGCGCGCGGAGAGGGAGGAAGAGGGGGTGGAGGCGAGCGGCTGTTGTTACTGTTGCCCTGACGACGTAAGCAACGTAATCGCTACGTCATCGCCTTTTGAGCTTGGCGGCCTTCTGCAAGGGGCGTAACTCAATAGCGCTGTCGGCGCTGTCGGCGCTTGCGTCGGCGGAGCGTTTGAATTTCGCGTCCTATGGGAGGTATACGAAGAAACCGACCCTTGGGATGAGTTGGTATGCGAACGCGCCTCGTTTAATCCAGACGCTTCCAGGCCCCAGACGGTTGCGTGTATTTAGCCAGGTGTATTTAGTGCCGCTAACATACACGGCTTCGCAAAGCCTGCACGCTTGCTCTGGTTATCAACTAGGTTTAGGTTACATATACAATTAATATATCGGGCAACCTTAATATTAAGATTAACGATCACATTTCTTTAAGCCTCACCTACATCATTTATATTGAAGTCGTTGAATGGGCTGAAACACTGCGGTTGAAGTGCTCGTTACCGCTGGGTACAGATAAAATTCTCGTATATTCCAGCACTGTGGGAACCGATGTTATGCGAAACAACCAACAATAAGTTGCCTGTGGCGCACTGCGTGACTTTGATCTATGCGTTACGAGGCAGATCGATGCTTTATCGCAAAACGAGTAGTTATGTGCATGAGGAGGACTTACCAGGAACGTCGACCAACCCTCGTTTTCTCAGACATGTATCCTCATTGTGGTATATTATATATATCATGTAACTCACGTTAATGAAAAGACCACGACGGCTTTGCCACGTATGCATCATGTAACTTGTGATGTTCATGTCATGATATAGATGACGTGTATGTCATGTCACTGACGACAGGTCAACACATGCCGTGTGATGTCCTGTCACTCATATTCGTCACACGCGCACGTCATGTCATGCACATTCTGGTATATATATACTCGGCGACAACATTTGTTGACGCACGCACGCACACACACACGCACGCACGCACACACACACACACACACACGCACGCACGCACGCACGCACACACACACACACACACGCACGCACGCACACACACACACACACACACACACACACACACACACACACACACACACACACACACACACACACACACACACACACACACACACACACACGACATACCTATAGTAAAGGTAAAGGTTTGCGCCCTCCTCAACATCACTTTTATGACAACAGCGTACCCCTACGTGTGTGTAAGAGTATGCGTGCACTAATGTGTGTGCCCTTTGTAATGGGAGGCACGTTTTAAACCAGCAGCAATTACGCGCGTGATACCTTTTCGAAGTTGGCGATATACCCACTACATGTCCATAAGGAAACACGCGCAGTAATATGTGTGCCTTTTGTAATGGATGACCGGCTTTAAACCACCAACTTGTTATGCAATTCACATGGTGTGACGCCCGGTGGCAATGTACGCTGGTCGATTCCACGAAATATAAAAAAACGGTGTATATTTGATGTTTTGTATGTTGTGCACATATGACTGCACAGCACGAAATCGCAGTTTGTTTTCAAATAAAATTTTTTTTCAACACAGGAAAATTCGACAAGTGTCGCCGGTTGACGACGACCATTTTACGAAGAGTGCGTTTTCGTAAATTCGCAATCATGCTGGCAGCTACTGAAGTTATATATTACAAATATCTTTCTTTTTCGCGGAAGTAGAAGTAAAGATGAAATAGCTCTTATCATTTCACGGAATTCTGAGCAAATTATGTATTTTTAAAAATTCACGAAAAACGCTGCGTTTTTGAAAATCAGTCAAATTTGGGACGCTATGGCTACTTCTGTGAACATCTTAGCTTGTTCATATTTGCAGTATGAATAAGCCTTTATGTGAATAATGAACCTCTGCATTTGTATTTCTCTGATCATTTTCAAAGTAGTAAATTTTCATGCTCGAAACACCAAAAAGAGAGAAGTGCTCCTCAATTCGAAAATCTATAATAAAACAACCCCAATCTCAATTTTGTTCAAAGTCCCCCAAAATGTTCTCAAAGGACTGCAGAATGATATTAGGAAAAAACATGTTGCATCATTTTTATTAGAACAAAAGCAGAAAATGTCAAACACTGTGTTTCCAGAGCGTGGTGGCTACTGCGTAAAGGACACCTCTAGTAACAAGAAAATACAGTAACACGCCTTTTTTCTTCTCTGAGCTTCGCTAAACAACAGTAATGATCTATGGTCGGAAATTGGGAACTGTTTTGTAAAGAAAAAGACCCGCTTGCACCACGTTTTACTGCGATATTACATCTCGTACGGTGACGCCTGTACACAGGCCGCGTATGTTTGTGAAGCACGAAAGTTACTTTCAGTGCAGTTTCAAGCAGTGGCGTGGCTCTGTGGTAGTACACGTCCTTTGCCGCGCCGAAGACCGGTAATGTCAAGTACACGTCCTTTGTCATGCCGGAGACCGGAATCGAACCCCGAAGACCGGGGTTCGATTCCATCTCGGTTACATCATCTTTTATTATTTGCATCCATGGCGATTTTTCGGTCACGAACAATGATGATTTTTCGCTCACCACCACCAATGCCGACGCCGACACCGGAATTCCTGCGCCACGGGCTCCTTAACCCTATCGCGTTAAAACATTCAACAGTTCTGCACACTCATCGACTCATAGCAAATTGGATGTAAAGCAGCGGTTGGATGCTAATTGGATGCTATTCCTTTCCTATGAAAGGAAATTAATTTCCTGAAACAGGAAGAGCGTCTGATCGGTCCGTGAAACGTTTACTGGTTCCTTCCCACGTATTTGCGTCGTCGATTACGTAAATTTCAGGCCAGGTAGAGCAGAATAAAATAATGACAGAGTGCTGACAGAGTGACAGAGTAAAACGCGCAGAAAAGAATGAGAGACGTTAATCCGCCTGAGCTCCATTTAGGGGCGAAGCTCCTTAAGGCGGCACCCGTTCGTCCCTCGTAGTCGTAGTAGTGCGCAACCAGTCGTAACGCTAGTACCAGATCTTGACCTCCAAGGTGGTGCCGGTGGGAGATTTTTCCTGTGCGTTGTTGAACAATAAAAAAATTCGCAGCGTGCGCGTTAACTAAAAGCCGAATTCTTCTGTCTCTCATTCCCCATTAGCAGCCATTGGCATGTTCCAGTAGGAAACGTTAGTAGAAGTAGAAGTGTAAGTGTTAGCTAAAAGCCGACTTCTTCTGTCTCTCATTCCCATTACCAGCCATTGTTTACCTCCAAGGTAGTGCCTGGTGAGATTTCTCCTGTGCGTGATTAAACAATAAAAATTTTGTTCAAAACGCCGTTGATTGATGAAATAAACCAACGAAAGACGCCAGATGTTTTGTAAAAGCAAAACGAAAGAACGCCAGATGTTTCTAAAGCAAAACGAAAAGACGCCAGCTGCTTAACGAAAGACGCCAGATGTTTTCTAAAGCAATGGTTTTCTAAACAATGAAAATTCACAGCGTACATGTAAAATTAAAGTGAGCTGCAAGTCGTCATAACTCATCGAACCTTTAGTATAAACGCGCCCGATCTCACGTCGGTGATGATGTACTGGGCAGAATTCACGGAAGATTCACGGTTTACCGATGAACCTCCGCAGCTTCGCCCACTCATCATCATTCACTCCGTGGATATGCTGTGATTTTTTATAAAGCCTTAACGCCTCACCGTGGGCGCAGTCTTTACTAAACCGAAGCTGTGCGCCTCTACGCCCCAACGGTTCCGTCTCTGTAGGAAAAAAGTTAAAATAAAAAATAGATAAATAAAAAAACCGGCGTCGTCCTCGGACGCTCCGTTTCAAGGGTGCACCTCCTAAACTTAATCGACGTGCTTCTCTGCAGAGTCCGCTCTACAAGTTGAACAACATTAACTTCAGCCCACAGACTTTCGAACGTCTCCCGGACGAAGGGAAGATAGACGAAGACGAGGTCGAGAGGCCGATGGACGTCGACGACTTGGACGGCCCAAAGCAATGCGTCATGGCCATGAACGCGTCGAGTCAGACGGTTGTGTACGATGAAGCGTGCATGGCCGGTCTGCAAAATCAGACGCACTTCTTGGCCATCACTAACGGTGAAGGCCAGATGCCAATCTCACATTTGTACGATTCTAATGCGGAAGACCATTCAAGCGACGTCGCAATGGCTAATCGTTCTGGGCGTCGTTTACAGCTTCGCGGTCCAGCCACTTTCGCAGCGTGGATTGGGACCACAATTTCTTCATTTGTTTTATTTTTTATTACCGCGTAGTCTTTTTATTATCCGACGTAAGCGTTTAAGTTATTAGTGAAGAAAAAATATTTCGGTTAGTCTACACGTATACCAGCTTACCTTTCCGAGCTCTGCAAATGATAGACGCGGGCTGCCTTTTACGACTCTTGCCTCAGCGATCGCTTCCGAGCCCACCGTTTCCGAGAATAGGGTGATTTCGTTTACTGCCGGCTGAGTGCGCAAAGTCCCGGCAATAAGCGTCTTCACTCTGCGAATAAGGCAATTCGACCTGTCGCCCTCGTCCGCGCAGCCTTATCTGCAGGAAGCGCAGGACCGACATACGGGAGAGCGATCTCGTCCCCGTTCAGTTCCGTTTCGATTGTTCCCGCCATTCGACCGTTGCAGGCGACATTGAGAAACTTAGTAATAATTCCTGGGGTTTGACGCGGCAAAAGCACGATGTTATCATGAGGCACTGCCGCAACGGGGGACACCGGATCAATTTAGACCACTTATGTGTCTTTTAACAGCACCTATACAGACCTAACCACACGGGTAATCTTGCATCCCCCACCCCCCTACGTCGATATTCCGTCTCCATGGCTGAGAATCGAACCCGTGCCCTCACGCTTAGCAGCGCAACAATATGAGAAAGGAAAACCTCCCTCATGTTATGATATGAAGAATAAGTGGGTATAGTGCTGAAATTTTACGAGTAAGCAAGGGAGCTAATGGCCTTTAGCGTGGCGGTGTAACTATACATGCGCTATCATCGCAAGGGCTGCGCTGGACTTAAAACATTTTCGCTCGATCTGCATGCAACAATGACACTAAGCATTTGGTGCATACAAAATTAGGAACCGAGCGCTGCTCTCGGAATTCTTTCTCGCAACAACACCGATACTCTTACTGGCTGGTCAGCAGTTTGAGGCACATTAAAGAGAGTAAAATAAGTTAAGTTGATATTGAAAAAAAGAAATTTAGGCGCTTTAATGTTCCATTCAAGTGTCTTTAATGGCGCTAGCCCCGAGCTATGCTTTACTTCCCCAGTTCGTACCAATGCGGGTGTTATCGTTTATAGTACCATTCCATGTCACTTTTGATATATTTTGCTGGCTATTTATAATTCTTTAACAACATCCATTAAGGGGTGAATCTGAAGTGCTTCGCAAGGAACATCATGTCGCTAGGTGCCAGCGCCATAAAAAATATTTGGACTAATATAGCAAATCAACTTTCTCAAGTACCAATAAAGCCACTTATGCCATGAGATCAGGTCTGGTACGAGCTCTGAAATAACTAAAAAACAACAAACAACAAACGAAGAAACCGATGTCGCGTTTGCCGTAAGGTTACCCCATCTCCACAGGCCTAATTAGGGTTGTTGTTCATAATAGTAAATGTGGGATACATCCTACTATGAGATAGCCAAAAGCTGAACGTAGCAAGTTAGAAGAAATCCTCTGAGCCAGACTGGCACAAATCCAATTCATAAGTGTTTAGAAATATATGTGACGTCCGTTGCCGTGGAAAACGCTCGTCTTGTTTTGGAGGCCTCTGAGTGCCATCCTTCGCACCCTTTCCATTACGACGGGAAAGCGCTGAAATTATGGCGTTAAGCTGAAAAGAAAAAATAATAATAGTAATAAGAGGAAAACTTTGACGTTAGTTTTGTTTCCTGCAGTGAACAAACTCGTTCCCCGAAATGATGAAAAATTCAGTCATGAAAGAACAGTTTACCAAACGAAATTTATTTAGTGTTGCTATATTATTAATGAGACAGCTTTAAATATATTCATTACGAGAAAGAACATGCGCTGATATACAATTCATGTGCCTTGTGCGAACATTCAATACGCGCTAGTATCCAGGTAATTATTTTCTTTGTGAAACAGTAAGAGAGGACGAATGCCTGCACAGTCCTAGCATAACTGTATGAACGCCAAAGCTTTGATTTAGCCGCGCTCCTGTATGTGTGATTTCACATATGGCTAAGTTTCGTTTACACACATATATATATATATATATATATATATATATATTATATATATATATATATATATATATATATATATATATATATATATATATATATAGGAAAAAGGTATACGCTTCTAAAAAACTGTTTATTTGTCGACGTTTCGATCGGAGACCGATCTTCATCAGGATAAACAGTTTTCCTCTGAGTCCTGATGAAGATCGGTCTCCGATCGAAACGTCGACAAATAAACAGTTTTTTAGAAGCGTATACCTTTTTCCTAATTATTTTACGGCAACCGAAGACAGACTCTTCATAATCTAGGTATTGTTACGTTTGGCCTGAAAATTCATCGAGGCAGACGCCATTGAGCGTACAGCTGTCTGCCAGAATGCTGCCTTCCCCCCCCCCCGTATCGGCGCTTAGACGGAGGCAGGAACGCCAATTCTTCCTGGAGGAGCCTATGCCGAGCGAGCGAGCAGGTCGCCGTGGACGGATATCCCAGAAAAAGGACGTCGGAATTCGGAGACCCCTTTTTGGCTTGTTGTTCTCTGCGTGAGATGGCACCGCGGGAGAGTTTCTCACCCAGCCACATCTGCCTTCTACCCTACCGCAGCAGGGAAAATTAACCCGTGCCGGAGGGAGCGGTCTGCGTGTTTTCCGGAATTCGACACACCCGCTTTATCGTGCGTTTTGGTCAGCGTGGGACTGCGCCGTTGAGGACGCTCCCATCAACCCAGGTGGGGCCTTCACCCGAGGCAGCCATCATTCAACGCTTCTTCCAAGTATTACTGGCAGTGTTGTTGTTTGTGGTTATGTAGAGGAAGAGACGCTTATTTCTGCAACCCAGTCGGGAGCACGGCGCAGCGTCTTGGGAGGGGGGGGGGAAGGGAAATGAAAGAGGATAGTGGTGTGTAGGATGTGATTGTGTCTCGTTCGCCGTGGCCGGAGCAGCAGGGAAGACGGCAGCAAGGGCAGGGCGGCAAGTTCCCGGCTCATCTGTAGGCGGCTATTCCCGTCTCGTCCAGGAACTCCACCAGGCTCCGGAGTGCTGGCAGGTGGGGACGCGACGGGAAGAGCAGGTGTTCGAGTGTGAAGGCAGGAAGGCCCTGGCTCCGGTAGGCCGTAGTGACCCTCGAGCGTTCCTGTGCCAAGCCAGGACAGGCACAGAGGAGGTGCTCGAGGGTCTCAGGATCGCCGCAGCGGCTGCAGGCTGGGGAGGCGCAGAGACCCTTCGCATGTCGGCGGGCAGCGGTCCACACACAGCCGGTCCGCAGGCGCAGCAGGGCAGACCGATCTCTCCTGGTGAGGCCCGTCTCTGGTAGCAGCTTTGGCCCTCGTCCACTGGCCACCCTTGAGTCTGGGTGGACCGTGACCAGGAGCTTCTTGAGACGGGCCTGCGTGGGAGGTCATCGGCCCTTTCCCCCTTTGGACTGAAACTCCTCGCCGACCTTCTCACCTACGAGTCTTCGGGGCGTGGCGAGTGTATTGTGTGACTCTTTGCCTCCTTTCGGGAGGCCGGACGCCAAGACGACAGGTCACCGGATTGGCGGGAGACGCTGACACCGGTTTGCCCGTGCTTCTGCAGTGACGGTCTCGGGGCTATAAAAGCCAAATACTTTTGACGTTATCTCTCTGCTCTCTCTTTTCACTCCAATCTCTTAACCATGTAAATAAATCTACGTTCCTTCTTGAAAGAACGCGCCTCCTCACTGGAAATCATCGGCTATGGGGACGGACGGCGGGAGCCAGCTACCGTAACGAGACCCGCCGAACCCCACTCCTTACAACTGGTTGGCAGCGGTGAGATGGACCTTGCGACATGGTGCTGCGTTTGTGGTGAGTGCTTGGTCTTTGCTATGACTTTCCAGGCTTCATTTTGCGTTTACACTTCAGTAGTGTAGAAGCTGGATTGTGTTTTTGTGGGTTAGGTAGATCACCTAGTTATGCGTAACGAGTGAGTTTGAGGGATCACCTAATTATGTGTGAGCAGGACCAAAGCAAAGCGGCAGTCATGGATTTGAGGACGATGCTGAAAGATGAACTTTTGTTTGTGTGCGAACATCTCGGCATCAAAGTAGAGAAAAAAATGGCAAGGACGAATATGTGGAAGCTGATTATTAGGGAATCCAGTGAGGAGGACATTAATTATGCGTTAGTAGCTTTCAAAAGAGAAACAAGGGAACGTGAGCGAGAAAGAGAAAAACACGACAAAGAAAGAGAAGAACGCGAGCGAGCCTTAGACGAAGAGATCGAAAGGTTGGAGCGTAAAGTCGAGGCAATGCGGCGGAGAAGTCAGACGAGACCGCGGCTGGTATCGAGTCTGAAAGGATTCCGAAAGGCACTCCGTGTGGGACCGAGGCTGGTTCCAGCCGCCCTAATAGGGTCATTGAGGAGTTGGAGATTTCCCTCGCACCCCAACACGTGAATGGCCTTCCGGAAGTGGAGGGAGAAGAGGACAACGCTAGTCCTAAACGTAGCGGTGACGCGACGCTCCAGAAAGACAGTACTATCGGAGAGGGCCTCTCTAAAAAAGTTCCTTTTGATAGCGGAGGAAATATCCCAGAGTGTGAGAGGGTAGAGAGCCATACTGTCGAGAAGGGCCCAGCTATAGTTTTTGCAGATGAGAGCACAGATCAATTGGTCCAGGGCTGGGCAGAGATACTCAGAAAAGTATTCCGGAATACAGATATCGAAATACATGAACTGGAAGCCTAAAATACAGATACTGAGATACATTTGCTTTTAACGTAACGGGATATTTCAAAGATACTTTTGCAATAAGACGAAAAAAGTATTCCGGAATACAGTTACAGCGATACAGGTACTGGAATACTTTTTTTTATTTGAAGGATGCTTATACTACGCAAAGACACTTATTAGTGCAGCATAATGTTGTAATTAAAGTTACAGCGCATCGAAACGTTCAGTTCATTTATTCATTTATTACAGTACCCTCAGCGCCATTAAGGCATTGCAGGGGAGGGGGTGGACAAAGTACATAATTAGCAATAAAGGACATAATTACAAGTATCAATTGCAATAAGGAATACACTATTTCACAGCAACAGTAACAAGGATTTGGACACCGAAATCGACATACTTAGCGAACAAACTAAGCTTTGCTAGAGATAGCACACTTTAAGCAAATCACTACTCGAATCACTAATGAAAACCAGTGAATTGAGAAAAGTATGCATTTACTTCGCACATAAGATCTGCTTTACTGAGAAGGTTGCTGTGTGAGCATCTCAAATAGGCTGTCTTCTAACAGCGTCAGTTCAGCCTCAGCACAAGACTCACGAAAGAAAAAAAGTCTGTCTACCTCTGAAGGCGAGCACAAATTCGTGTTACAGTGAATAAATATCGCCTTCATAGCCGGATTGCCCTGCAGCGTGGCGATATCTCTTCTCTGGTCATCTAGATACCGAAACACTTCCGCCCTCACTTGGGTTGTTCTGACCGTAGAGAATCCGAAGTCTGTCCCCATTTTCGGAATCCTCAGCCGTCTGTCCCTGTCGGCTTCAATGAAGCTTTCAACCACCACCACCGACCGCTACCAGCACCTATATCAGAAAGCCGCAACAGGCGAAGTCGGCTCCGGCGGTGGGGGAGCCTGCTACCACAAAAGACCGTTTCACGCATGTAATCAATTAGGAACGCACCCTGACATTGGAGAGGTGGCTGGAAGCGCGTCAAAGATAGCCATCTTCTAGTCACTTCCGCCGCGACTACTGGAACTGCTTTTGGAAGTGCCGCCGCTTTGAGAACTGAACGCACGCGAAGCATTGCAAAGCCTGTTCCAAGGCGGTATCCGCGCGGGGGGGTCGCGAAGTAATGGTTTGCCACCCGAAAAAAATTAGGCGTGCTGCACTGACCTTGAGAGACAGCGACTTTCGTCGGCAGATGCCGACAACGCTGCCCCCCGCGATTCTGCCGTCTGCGGCGTCGCGCGCTTTACACATGGACATTCTGTGCATGAGCGGAAACCATCGCCGCCCTTCTGTCGGCGACCGGTGGCGCGGTCTTTGCTTGTCTTGGCACAAAAAAGAAAAAAAAAAAACGCCATTCCTCCATTGGAAACACGCCTCAACTCATTTCCGACAAAAAAGGCATGTAACGAGATACCCGTGTCCAGCATAGTATCGCGATACAGGCGACACATCGTAAATGTATTCACTACTGAGATACAAATACATTTTTCAGATGTATCTCGATACAGAAATACAGATACTCAAAAGTATCTCTGAAATACTATCGCGATACTCTTGTATCGCGATACTGCCCAGCCCTGAATTGGTCCGACAGTGCAACGGAGCGGAGAAGTCGATTGATTTAAGCAAGAGAGAAAGTTGCGCACAAGCATCCATGAGTTGTGAAGATGCCGATGTCGCAATCCAGAGTGAAGTCCACCGTAATCGGGGAATGTTCGCAAACGTCGCCGCAAACGAAAAAAGCGGACTCGTACGGCGCCGCAAAGTGTTGAGACAGGTGGCACACGTAAGAGCGAAACACAGGACAGGCGAGCGGGCAGTTTGAGAAAACGCCCTTTGAGGCGTACAGTCGGGTGCAAGCGACCGCCGCAGCGCACAAAGAAAAAGGACAGGTCATCGGGCAGTTTCAGGGAAACGTCCTTCGGGGCGCGCAGTAAGGTGCAAGCGGCGAAAAGGGGGAAGCGGGGGAGAACAATGCGCATCTCCACGACGGAGGGTTGCCTTCGACAGGTGCAAGTTTGCGGGGACAACCATGTCGAGGTATTCCTAGACGCAAGGCAGGAGGAGCAGAGCGCCTAGCGAGAGCTAACAAAAGGAGAGGATTGCCACTCTTTCCCTCGCGTTTCTTGCGTCCCCTTCACCTTTGTGAAGGGAAACAGTCTGAATTCCCGAATGAGGCGTGACGGAGAAGTACAGCTAATGGCGCGCGCTCATTGTAGTCTCTGGCGAACTGAAATGCCGCCAAGACCGCGACCGCCACGAGTACGACTAAAAAGAGGAAGAAAGCTGTAAGCTTGTCGGAGAATGTGACAGTTTGTCGAAATGATTTTTTTTTGTAAGGTTATTCTAGTTTGATGTAGTGTTCTTTTGTTATCTCCGCGATTAGTATGTGTAGCTAAGCAGTTTCTTACTTTTGGTATTTTTAAGCGATGTATGTGTTTCTTTTATTGAGCCTATAAGCATTGTGCGAAATAGTTGTGGGCGCAATATCATGAGTAACTTGTGCGGAAGCTGTGACCCGCACGGAAGTGAGCTGACCGCGTAAGATGAGTCACGGTAGTCATGAGTGAATATTGGTACGACCGCTAATTGTGAAGCAGTGGTATAGCGTTTGTCGATCGGAACCGAATTTCACTTGTTTGTGTTTTTTTTTATGTATAGCGCGAAGTAGTATACCGTCACCCGTTTAAAGGGAGCAAATGAGCAATTTTGAGGCAGGTTTTAGAGTAAAACCAAAGCGGTTTTTGAAATGCTCAGGTTTGGCGCTGAATGTGGCTGTTTTAGTGGACCACTGTCAGGATTGACAAGCATGTGGGGCCGGATATTCAGCACGAATCTAACGCAGATTACGTCAGGTGCTCCCGAGAACGGCATCAAGAGTTATTTTCTTTGCGTGTTGTTTTTCGTGAACATTTAGGTTCTGTCGCGTGTTTAGAGAAGTTGAGATTCTAGGGATGTGGCGTATGGCTAATTGGGTGTGTTAATGTTTCGGCGCTCTATGAGTGCGAGCAGTGTGGCGCTAAAGAGCACAGCAGAGCGCAGTGCGTTCTTTATCAGAGCGGCTCTCAGGGATGGGCGGCATTGACCACACGAGCCTGTTAGTACGCGATGTTTATTCCCTCTATTTTGTTTACTATCATTGAATGCATACAGGTCGTGTGATCACGTAAGCTGAGCGTTACGCTTTACCGAACATTAAGGATAGGGACACGCTTCAGACAGTTGTATGACGCAGCTGAATCTGTTGTGAAAGTGTTAGTGTGTCGGGGTGTGTCTCAGGTAATTGCGGCTACGTTTTGAGTTTGTTTTGAGTGAGCGTAGAGAATACGCACAGATATTGTGTGTAGATTTTAGGCAGCCTTCATGTGAAAGTTGTGTTGTTGGTTGTTTTTCGTGTAGTTAGATATGAGAAGGTAACGCTACAAAGCAGTGCGGATGGTAGGTGCAGACTTGTTTTAAAATTGGTTGTTTTCAGGGATCTAGAGCCAGATTATATCTGCTTTTGGTGTTGTTTTGCTTGGACGGCCAAAATGATTCATCTTGTAGGCATCTCCTCATCCATGAGTGTTGTAGCTTTGGCGGCACGAAGTTCTGCCAAAATTTTAGAGTAGCGGGTTTTTCATTTCTTTGTGTGTCTTGAGAAGCCTGGGGAGTTTTAAGCGAGTCCAAAAGCGCTTGATCGCGGCATGGCATTGTGTTGTGTGGTCGCTTTGCTGCTGTCGATCATTGTGAGGTGGTTTGGGAGTTTGTTGCGAGTTCGCAGTTGCGGTTCCAAGCCAGGACGTCGTCCTCATCACCAGCCTTTCTCTTCGTGCCCAGCGGTTGTGAGCGCTGGCCAGGCGAGATTTTCCGGGCGGCGGAGGAGCTGTTACGTTGGCCTGAAAATTCATCGAGGCAGACGCCATTGAGCGTACAGCTGTCTGCCAGAATGCTGCCTTCCCCCCCCCCCGTATCGGCGCTTAGACGGAGGCAGGAACGCCAATTCTTCCTGGAGGAGCCTATGCCGAGCGAGCGAGCAGGTCGCCGTGGACGGATATCCCAGAAAAAGGACGTCGGAATTCGGAGACCCCTTTTTGGCTTGTTGTTCTCTGCGTGAGATGGCACCGCGGGAGAGTTCCTCACCCAGCCACATCTGCCTTCTACCCTACCGCAGCAGGGAAAATTAACCCGTGCCGGAGGGGAGCGGTCTGCGTGTTTTCCGGAATTCGACACACCCGCTTTATCGTGCGTTTTGGTCAGCGTGGGACTGCGCCGTTGAAGACGCTCCCATCAACCCAGGTGGGGCCTTCACCCGAGGCAGCCATCATTCAACGCTTCTTCCAAGTATTACTGGCAGTGGAAGCGGAGGTCATCGGCCCTTTCCCCTTTGGACTGAAACTCCTCGCCGACCTTCTCACCTACGAGTCTTCGGGGCGTGGCGAGTGTATTGTGTGACTCTTTGCCTCCTTTCGGGAGGCCGGACGCCAAGACGGACAGATCACCGGATTGGCGGGAGACGCTGACACCGGTTTGCCCGTGCTTCTGCAGTGACGGTCTCGGGGCTATAAAAGCCAAAGACTTTTGACGTTATCTCTCTGCTCTCCTCTTTTCACTCCAATCTCTTAACCATGTAAATAAATCTACGTTCCTTCTTGAAAGAACGCGCCTCCTCACTGGAAATCATCGGCTATGGGGACGGACGGCGGGAGCCAGCTACCGTAACGAGACCCGCCGAAACCCCACTCCTTACACTATTTATATATATATATATATATATATATATATATATATATATATATATATATATATATATATATATATATATATATGTATATATATAATATATATATATATATATATATATATATATATATATATATATATGATGCGATTCTTCATATACAGATAGCGAATTTCGTTTGCAAAGCTGTTGCCTGAGATCAAGGAAGACACTGCGCATAGAGCTTGAGAACACTTGGCGCAACAGCACAGCCGTGTTTAACATGAACATCATACAAAAACTACAGTCGCTTTTACGTAGCATACACTGAGACAACCATACATTTCGTTATGCAAGTCATAGAATACACAAGAAATACTTTTAACCACGCAACTTCATGCATGAATACTTATGCCAATAGCGGCCTTCCCACTAGTACCGTTTGGCATCATTCAATGAAATATTGTTACTGTGTAAGAGCGATTCACCGATAACTGCGTTTTTTTTAAATGCGAATGCATTTCTTAGTCGGGCTATGTAAGGCATCCGGCGTTGTCCGCGCGCCTCTCCGCTCTCACTCCCTCTCGCATAGCAATAGCTTCGGGCTCGCGCGCTATCGTAGTGGGGTTACTGCGTCACTTACCCCCACTATTCACCTAATTTTTCCAAATAAAGAATCTCTCTTATCG
>NC_051180.1:143462824-143485958 GCF_013339695.2 Rhipicephalus sanguineus | reverse complement strand
CCCTCCGAAGTGTGCCATAAAACGGGGGACACGTGCACCAGTGTCCATGGGCGTAGGCAGGGGGGTGCAAAAGGGGCACTTGCCCCCCTCAAGCCACACCGGCACTGCCCCCCCACCCCAGCTATGCCAGCTCTCTCTCTCTCTCTCTCTCCCCCCCCCCCCCCTCCCCAGACGCGATGTAACACAGGTTTGCACCCCCCAAGACAAAATCCTGCCGACGCCCATGCCAGTGTCGGTGGTTGTTTTTGTGTGTGTGTGTTTGTGGTGCAAGGAGGAGAATCCGGCGGAACCGCCGACAGGGAAAACATCAGTCGCCAGCGAACCTTTTGAGCTGCGTGGACGTTTCCTATTTTGGTGTATCAGTAAATAAGTTCGTTTTGTTTTAATCACCGGCTTTGTTTCACTTTTGGGTGTTTCAGGACTATAGAGCAATCGAGTCGTAGAGACACTACACCGTGTATGTGTGAGCGAGTGCATGTGCCGCGGCAGGCTTGAGAACTGTTCTTTGTCTTGCGCCGTTGTCGCCCAATGTCATCGAAGTGCCTCGTTACATACGGCGACAGAAATGCCGTCATCACTTTCGACGAGGCCGTGGACGGGCGGATTCAATGGAACATATAAATGAGTTGGACATGTTCTCTGAAGTTGACGTTTCCACCATCGGCTTAACGGTGAGTGCTTGATCGTCATGTTGTAGCGGTTTGCAGCAGCGTTTGTCATCGATTACTGCAGGCTTTGTGTTACATTTCCTGAGCATCGTCCATTTTATATAAAATCCCTGGCAGCGCTAAATTTTACGTTATTGCCAAATTTGGTCCCATCTAAGCCTTGATGACAACGTTGTTGCACCGAAATTTAGCCCTAACTTCTTTCATCATAGAAAACGTGAAAGGTATTTCTGCTGAGTAGGATATCCTTCTTCGAGGCCACGCAAGGCGTCAATTCCAGTAGTGTTCGGCATCTAGCGCTACCGCACGTGTATGAGTAGCCGACACTGTCAGTAGTGGAACCTCGTTATAGTGTGTTTTAATTTTAGATGTAGTAAAACGTCGCGCTTGTCACTTGCTATGGCGGAAATTTGGGATATATAAATAGTATGAATGCTTGTGGCAACAGTAGGCTGTGAATCTTTGTTGGCCAGCATTGCAACCATTACACTTCCGAACTTTTCATCCGTGTGTTACGTAGTTCCCTTCTAAGTTCTGGCATTCTTATTTTTATAGCGTTTCGATGAAGACTTCCAAGTGTCTGTAGACATTAGAGAAGTGGACGTGATCGAAAATAGAGCAAGAATAAACGCTCGAGTGACCAGCCAGGTCCCTTGAGTAGTAGTATCGTTATCAAACCACTTAGTCTGCTTGTTGCACACCGCTGTGGCAAAAACTTTAGTTAGATGGGGAAAACAGCTAAAAAAAAGACGAGGACGCAGGAACACAGTAGACTGGACGAGCGCTGAACTTACAACTGACATCTTTATTGCACCAACGGCTCGTTTTTACAGCGCATCAAGCCGAGCACGCCATTCCAATAAAACCGCTAATCAAAATCATCAGGTATGCAAACTACATTGTCACTGAAAGCTATCACGTGTACATGAATTACACCGTGCGCATGAATCTTTCACACTCAGATAAAATGAACGAACCAGTTCCTAACAAAGATGAACAAGCAACAAAAAAAAACACAAAAAAACAACAACAAACAATCCATGTTCGAGGCGCAGGCTCACTTACCGCGATAACAATGATTAAGAGTTAGTCGATGGAAATTTAGAGGATGACCAACAAAAAACACAGTAAAAGAAATGATTTACATGAAACCTTTGAGATATTGAATCTCAGCTTCAGTGAGCAAAATAGATGGCTTGCTGATGCAACTGTCTCCTGCTTCCCTGATAAAAAACGCTTCCACGATTTCAAATTCTGTTTTGAGAACACATAATTTTTAAAGAAGGCAAACGGCAAAACAGAACGTGAAATTCGTGTACATGTGATAGCTTTCAGTGACAATGTAGTTTGCATACCTGATGATTTTGATTGGCGGTTTGATTGCAATGGCGTGCTCGGCTTGATGCGCTGTAAAAACGAGCGGTTGGTGCAATAAAGATGTCAGTTGTAAGTTCAGCGCTCGTACAGTGTACTGTGTTCCTGCGTCCTCGTCCTTTTTTGCGCTGTTTTTCCCCAGCTAAGCATGTACCAACTCGCCCAAATCGAAGTCTTGCTCGTAGTTAGTTTCTTTATAAAACAGGCCGCTCAAATGGATAAGCCTCTTTGCTCAGTTGCTAGTTGCACCTTCAATGGATAAGCCTCGCCACGGTGGTCTATAGTGGTTATGGCACTCAACTGCTGACCCTATATTAAACGAGAACTAACAGACAATAACGCCAAGGAAAGTACAGGGGGTGTTATCTGTAGTATTTAGAATATAAATGTGAAGAAAGTAAAGTGGACGAAAAGATGACTTGCCACCGGCAGGGACCGAACCTGCGACCTTCGAATAACGCGTCCGATGCTCTACCAGGAAGGAAAGCAGATGAAAAATCATCTGCTTTCCTTCCTTCATAGCGAGGGTCTCGTCCTGGCAGACTTAATGCCTTCAGGTAGTATGCGAGGGATTATTGGTCAGCTGCCAACTCGTATAAAGATCACGTGCTACGTGACGCCAACAGGCAAGAAAAAGAGTGTTCCACACTCGCCGCCATGGCTGCGATTGGCGCTGACTAACACTCCTAGGTTTAACATCAACATATATACCCCAGAAAGTGGACGGGAGGATGACCGCCGCCGTAGCTCAGTGGTAGAGCATCGGACGCGTTATTCGAAGGTCGCAGGTTCGGTCCCTGCCGGTGGCAAGTCATCTTTTCGTCCACTTTACTTTCTTCACATTTATATTCTAAATACTACAGATAACACCCCCTGTACTTTCCTTGGCGTTATTGTCTGTTAGTTCTCGTTTAATATTGTGTCTAACAAAGATAAAACGAGCCCTTGAAAAATCAACTGCTGACCCTGTCATTCAATCTCGCGACCTTCGGGTCGCGGGATCGAATCCCGACTGCAGCGGCTGCATTTTCGATGGAGGCGAAAATGTTTGAGGCCCGTGCACTCAGGGATTTAGGTGCACGTTAAAGAACACCAGGTGGTCGAAATTTCCGGAGCCCTCCACTATACGGTGCCTCTCATAATCATATCGTGGTTTTGGGACGTTAAACCCCAGATATTATTATAGCGTCATTCCATGCCAAGTGTCCCAGACGTGGCGCTCGCACATCGCAGATTTCGCTGATAAAATTTGTGCCTTTTTCCTGTGCCATATAGAGTATTGTGGCAAAACATTTTTGCTCGATAAAAATTTTGACGATCATGGCGCCCCCTCGAAGTTCGCTTGTATTTGTTAAACCGTGCCTAATATAAAAATGTGTATAAAATCTATTTTTCTGTGTTCAGCTTTGAAACCACGCTGGCGCTATCGCAGAGGTTCTGTTTAGGTGTCCTATTCACTAATTCCGAAATTTTTGTGTTTCACTACCAGCTACGTATCTTCAAAACCTACAAAACTCTTCAATGTTCGTGATTTTTTTCTTGTGCTATCTTCAACTCCCCCTAACCAATCTTAATAATAGTATGATTTTCAGGAAAATGTATTATAGCACAAAAATGTTTAGGGGTAAAATAGACTTCAAATCTTCCCGACAAAAATTGTGAACTTATGCGATTGTCGCATGTTTGACCGTATTTTTCATACTAATGCGGTCCAAGTAAAAATCCTCGTCATGCGGCGTTTGATAGAAGACTTTGTCGTTAAGTAATGAAGAAAGTCTAATCAAATCATTTTTTGTTTTAAGGAAGAAAATAATTTTTGAATTTGGCGCTCCGTAAGTGCCCGGCATTTCTTTTTGTTGCCACTTCGCCGCAAAGCACGTGGTCGCCCTTGCAGCTGAAACTCGTCACAGGCAGCGGCAAGATGCGAGATGTATGTCAGCGGCTCGTGAGTGCTCGAAAGTCTTGTCGCGTTGATCTCAGGGCGACGAGTAATCAATTCGCGTTACAATGTGAGCTTGCTTGGCGGGCCCAATGGGAAGTATGGACGCCCGAGAGCAGCCTATGGCGTCGTTGGCACAATGTGCTAGAGGCCGTCTGCACAACACGTATAGCCCGTATAGCAACACGTACAATGTGCATTATTTCTTTCGGTATGTGTATGCTAGTTGTGCAGACGGCCCTGTAGCACACTGTGCCAACGACGCCATAAGCTGCTCTCGGGCGTCCATACTTCCCATTGGGCCCGCCAAGCAAGCTCACATTGTAACGCGAATTCATCACTCGTCGCCCTGACATCAACGCGACAAGACTTTCGACGACCCACGAGCCACTGACATACATCTCGCATCTTGCCGCTGCCTGTGACGAGTGTCAGCTGGAAGAGCGACCACGTGCTTTGCGGCGAAGTGGCTACAAAATGAAATGCAGGGCGCGTTCGGAGGGCCAAATTCAAAAATTTTCTTCCTTAAAACAAAAAATTATTTGATTAGACTTTCTTCATTACTTAACGACGAAGTCTTCTATCAAACGCCGCATGACGAGGATTTTTACTTAGACCGCATCAGTATGAAAAATACGGTCAAACATGCGACAAATCGCATATTTTCTCTAATTTCACAATTTTTTTTCGGGAAGATTTGAAGTCTATTTTACCCCTAAACATTTATTCAATCATCAATTATTCAATCATCTTTTGCAATTCACAGCAATCTGTAAAGTCACATAGTTCTAAAATGTTTTTTGTGTGAGGTGTTGGCAAAATTAAGGCCACCAAGACCAGAGACGGCATGGTCTTCTCGCACTCTGTTTACTTGCGGGTCATTGCTGTAGTCATGCTAGCATGCTGTGCATGCTCGGTTCTTTCATGCCTCCAATGGAATCGCTTACAATAATGTTTTCGCCTATAATGCAGTTCTTAACTCCACAATTCTGTCGATTGATGAGATCATGTCCGAGTGTGCCAATGCGTGCAGTGGTGGTGAAGTTTGGGAGAAAGGGCTGTGTTTTTGGTCTTTCACTGTTGCCAGACATGCGGCCATTTACACGCCACACCAACGTGGCACTATGCCGAAAATACTGAGATCGTCATTGCTCGTGGCATTATCGCCGGTGCATCCAGCGATAATCTTGTTTATGGATGTGAAAGGATCACGACGGGTGGTCGCTTCAAGATACCGTTTTAGGTGCTAGCCACCCAAAGACACTGGGTTTATTCGGAAAAAATGTACACTAAAGTGATCATGGTAGGAGCCACGTGGCACAATGGGTATCTAATTAGTGCAGGAAAGTAAGTCTGTCAAGTCGATAATTTATTCTAACAGCTCAACTCCCACCTACCACAATGAATTTGATCGCATTGTGCTGATCAGATGGAAAAAAGGTACAGGAGCCAACGCTGCACATTTTTTTTCATCAATAACCACTGAGATATGATTGTGCATTTCACTACGACTCTCACTTTCACTTTTTCCCCCATTTCCTGGCTGCTACATTCTTTTTGCACATGGCCTTGAAAAATGTATCAGCAGGGTTCTACTTGATAAAGTATATATATATATATGCTAGCATGAGTGCTGCCTGCAAACAGCAAAGGCCTCTGTTTTTTTCAGAACCAATTAATTGGCTTCCGTCTAAACGAGACCAGTCTCTAACCTGTGGATAAACCTGTAGCCTTACTGCAAGTGCTTTGACTTGTTAAGAATGTTCCTTCCAGTGTCGAACCATGTTTTGCAAATAAGTTGCAATTTCATTTATTTGTCAGTGTGTCGTAAAGCATTAGGTTCTATCTGTTGCTACATGAAGCAGCTGCTGTAATGAAGCAACGAGCCTTGTGTTAAAATGTGCCTTTTTTTTTTTGTAGGACCCCACCAAGACGCATCATGTGCCGACAGTGACATACAATGGAAGCTTGTTGACTTCAAGGGAATTTATTGTGCGCCTGGAGGGCCTTGATATTAAGGAGACTAGCCTTTTGGCAGCCATTGCCACACAAATCGCGCTATACTGGGCGCTGAACATTGTTTTCAGCAAGAAAGCTCAGCGGACCTTCGATCTCCTGTGTCAAGTTCTGAAAGTTCAGAGCGTCTTGCGGCCGACGTCACTCGTCCGTGTGGCTCTAACCATCTTGAGCCAGTGAACAGCCAGACTGATTTCAATAAAGTATTTTTCTCACAAATAGATCTGGATTTCTGCCCTCTCCTGGAGCATTTGTGTCAGACTTGGCGCAACCCGATGAAAATCATGTTCCTCAAAACTTTTTTTTCATTTGCCAATGGGAGAGCTGGACTGCTGGTTTCTTGAGGAGCACTCAATACAAGGAAACGTTACTCCATCGAGAGGCATTGAGGATGATTAATTGCATGCTGTTCCGATGAGGAATGTTGTGAAAGAGTAACTGTCGCTCCCATGGGGGTATTGAGAGATAATATCCATTCCTCCCTGCGGGACTAATCGGAAAGAATAACTGTTACTCCATTTAGGTGTTCAGAAAGAGCAAGCATTGCTCCCGTGGAAGTATTGACAGAGAGCATCCATTCCTCCTTGTAAAGAGAAACTGTGGCTACCCTGGGAGTATTGAAAAAGACTATCTTTTCCTCCCTCGGGAGTATTTGTAAGGAGCAAGTGTCACTCCCATAGGAGTATTGACCAAGAGCATCCGTTCCTCCCTTTAGGAGTTTAGGAAAGGAGCAACGGCTGCTCTCTAGAGGAGTAATTAAAAAGAGTAACTGTCGCTCCCTTGGGGGTATTGAAGAAGACTATCTGTTCCTCCCTTCAGGAGTATTGGGAAAGAGTAACCGTCCCTCCCGTGGGAGTGTCGAAAAAGACTATCCGTTCCTCCTCTGAGGAGTATCGAGAAAGAGTAACCGTTGCTCCCGTGGGAGTTTTCACAAAGAGCATCCGTTGCTCCAGTCAGTTACTCCCTGAAGGAGCAACTTCTACGGGGAGTAACGGTTCGTCCCGTCGCAGTTACCCCCAAAAAGGAGTAATGGGTGTGGCAGGTTAGTTACTCCCCTAAAGGAGTAACCTCGACCCCCATTTCCTCCTTTACTTTTTAGAGTCTATGAGCCACGGCACGTCTCCCGTTTCGAACGTCTTTCTCTCTCTTTCTTTCTGTCTCTCTCTCTCTCACGCACACACACACACACACACACACACGCGTGCGCGCGCGCGCGTTTTGTTCACCAAACCGTCGATTATGTAAATGTTCGAGGTAAACATGTAGGGTTTCCCCGGCACGAGTAGGATATTGATAGGGAGATTCGCACACTCGTTGTGTGACATGCGCGCCACTTGCTGCGTATTATCGGCTTACTGCTTGTTACAGCAGTTGAGATACGTGTCGTCTGCAGCGAGCTCCGTCATTCTTTCCCCCTTGAGATGTAGCGACGAAGGCGCCTGTGGGAGGAGCAATCGCGCTCTTGGCGAGGCGGTGGCGCCCTCTCTTGCGCGGCACGGGTGTTAGCCGCTTACTTCCGAAGCATATTTAGCGATCTTAAGCTAATCATTGCGATTAATTTTTGGTTATTTTTGTTAATTATACTATTTTAGACCTTGCTAGTTTATTTTGCGCTGGTTTTGAGCACAATTGTTTTAGGCCTGTATTGACCACTACGTGACCATGCGGCATGAGACAGTGGGTGGACGATTTATAAGTTGGGCCCCTGAAGTGCTACGCACTTGAAATGAATAGTCAGACATGCTCGTTAGATGTGAACGTGCGGATTCGCAGTGAGTCGTCCTCTCTAAAACAAGCGGATGTTAGCACTCACCAAATGAAAGTGTCCTATATGCATAGGTCGGCAAACTCACTCATGAGTCGACTCACTCAGACTCACTAGACTCAAATCGAGCAGTGAGTTAGAGTCAGTCCGGGTGAGTAATATTTCGGTGAGTCTGAGTCTGAGTGAGTCCGGTTGAGAACAACGTTAGTGAGTCTGAGTCCGAATGAGTCCGGTTAAGGAATACTTTGGTGAGTCTGAGTCCGAGTGAGCCATAAGCGCTGAAATATATTTCTTGAGGGAGACTGAGTGAGCTCCACATTTTTCTGGCGGAATAAGCTAATTATCCGCTAACGGACTCATGAGTCGACTCACTCAGACTCAGAACGAGCCGTGAGTTTGAGTCTGAGTGAGTCCGAGTTAGTAATATTTAGGTGAGTGTGAGTCCGAGTGAGCTCTCAGGGCAAAATGTATTCGTGAGTGAGTCTGAGTGAGCTGCACATTTTTTGCCGTTTCATTTGTGGGATGGCCCACGGATTTTCGCAGTATGACATAATAGAACGGACATCAGCCTCGGCTAGGGCGGAATCGTGAAGCATTACGAGTACGTAACCTCTTCTTCAACGACTTAATACAAACCTTCACTATTTGTGCGATGTAAGTTGATCAACACGTTCCAGAACAAAATGACGCGCCAAGCACAGTGGATGTTTTTCAGGCTGATGAGGATCACGTCTCAGAACAAAATGAGGTGCCAAACACAGCAGATGCTTCTCGCGTTAATGACGATCATCACATCCCAGTATTTGTGCGGGAAATGTGCGCACCTGCTGTATAATGATGTTGGTTAGTGTATGGGGTTTAACGTTCCAAAGCGACTCAGACTAGTGAAAATTACCTGGTTACTTCGACCGCCTGGGGTGAAATGACACAGCACACGCACCTCTAGAATTACGCCTCGATGGAAATTCGACCGCCGAAGGTGGAATCGAACCCACTCCTTTCGGGTCAGCAGCCGAGTACCCTAATCACTAAAAATCTTGGCGTCACCTGTATGATAGGTACTATGACGAAATAAACGCTCAGTAAACGCTCCAACACTCGCCTCATATCCATGCACCTCAACTCACTGTCAAGTGCTTACGTTCAAAGTCACGTCGACTACAACTCAAAGGCACACGCTGAGTATTAGTTCTTACTTCTAATCATATTTGCTGGCCATCGCTCACACTAAGGTACTCACTCACGTTCATACATTTCTTTAGAGAAACTAAGCCCAACTTTTCACAAACTCATAGGTACACACTAAAGTTCATACTCGCTCTACTCGCACTCATATGTACTTATGTTAATACTCACGTACGTCTACTCCCAATCAGAAACTCATCCACGCAAATATTCATGTCTACTCCCACTCATGGGCACTCACTCACATCCACACTCTTCTCACTCATAGGCACCCATGGCCATACTCACGTCTACTCACTTCGTTACTCACACTCATGGGCACTCACATTCACACTCACTGTTCACTCATAGGCATTCACCGTCATATTCACGTCTACTCACCTTATTCACATTAACACTCACGCCTACTAACAATCATGGGCACTCACTCACATTCACATTCAGTTTTCACTCATTCACGTTCCTACTCACGTCACTCACCTCGTTCACGTTCATAGTCCCGTTCACTCACACTCGCAAGTATTCGCTTGCGTTCATAATCGCTTCTCACACTCATAGGCGCTCACGGTCCTTCCTTATAATCACACTCATGGCTACGCCCTCACGCTCATACTCATGTCCACTCGCACGTTCATACTCACGCCTACTGTTATGCCAGGGCTCCCAACCCAAACTTCCTTGCTTCGGCAAGGCATTCAAGCTGGTAGAACGTCTGACGCAAGTGGTGTCAACATCGATAGACTGTCTGATGCAACCAACGTCAACACCAGCGAGGTGCCATGCAGCCCCCGGCAACTCATGCGATGCGTCTGACGCAACCGACGGAAATTTCTCACGCAACGTGCGGCAAGCCCTCTCATCCACGGATCCGATTCCAGCCAGCGACCAATGGCGGTTCCTGATTGGAGGCTTCGAACTACTGGCTGATGCAAGGAATCGGCCAGGGCTATAAAAGAACCAAGCTGCACGGAGAGGGGGAAACAGCGAACGAAGAAATCCCGGGTCGTCGTCGCACCGCAGTGCGATCCCCATAAGCTGTCGGCCCCAGTGCCGAATATGTAACGCCTCTGGTTATATGTATATAAATTTGCCTTAACTCACCGTCGCCTTGTCCGCTCCGTCTATCAGCTCTGCGCAGAAGCAGCCGCAAGCTGAGACACCCGGTACCCAACACTACTCACACTCATTCGTACTCATTCGCGTTCATACTCACGCCTACTCACACTCATCACTACTCACTCACGTTCATACTCACGCCTACTCACACTCATTGGTACTCACTCACGTTCGTACTCACGGCTACTCACACTCATTGGTTCTCACTGACGTTAACACTCACGGCTACTCACAATCATGAGTACTCATTCGCGTTCATACTCACGGCTACTCACACTCATTGGTACTCACTGGCGTTCATACTCAAGCCTACTCACACTCATGAGTACCCACTCATGTTCACTCTCACGCCTTTGAAATGAGTATGAGTGAGTGTGAGTAAGTGTACTCATGAGTGTGCCGAGCTATGTAAATTATAGAACAAAATGCCCGAAAATGCAAGGTTATACGCGTCGCAAGAAACACTAGCAGTTCGCCTATAGCATGCTTCAGTGTGACATCCTACGCATGTAAACCAATCACTGTCCTGGAAATTGTTCCGAATATTCGGCTCGTTTTATTCTTTGTAACGACAATCGCTCTACTCGTATAACATCCATAAAAGCCACCATTTCCCTTCCGTCTGTAACAGCGCGCGAAAATGTTTGCCGCTTGAACTTCATTCATGAAATTTTATCATGAAGTCCGGAAATGTCTGAACATCACAACCGCGTGACAATATAAGGCATCGTAGAGTTCCTCACGACACGTTTATTTTGTCACTGCAATATATGTCTCATCGCAATGATAATCGCTGCAAGCTAGGTATTCTATTTTGTAAAACCAAAACATTTCGCGAATCTTTCCTACTGCATGAAGCGGTCGAGTGGAACCACCTTCCAATCCGCTGATATCGCATTGGTTGTTGATAACGTTTTCGCGAAGCAGTAACTACCTATGTACAAGTACTATAGACGGTCGCAAATTTGTTCATTGTTATTTTAACAGCGGAGCTGTTTAAGCTTTCATTTGTCCGTAGAGCGCAGACCAGAAACGGCGCCTGGCTATGACGTCACTGCGCGTCGCCTAGCAACCACTTAGCACAGCTGTGCTTCGCTTCGCATAGAAAGAGAACCATATGATGGCTTTGCAATGGGGGAGAGAACAAGAAAAAGATAGAGAGAAAGAGAAACAGCGAGAGAGAAAGAAACACAGAGCAAGAGAGAAAATGAAAGGAGAAAGAAATAGGGAGAGAGACAAAGAAAGAGATAGAACGAATCAGAAAGAGCAAGAAAGAAAGTATAGCATAGCCTTTTATAGTACAGTATAGCAAGGGGTGAGAAAGGAAAGTGAGGGTGAGGAGGAAGGGAGAGGGTAAAGCATTGCATAGCCATGTATAGTATGGTATAGAAAGGGAAGTGCTAGTGAGAAGGAGGGAAAGAAGGATCGAGGGTAAGGCCACTAGCTTCGCTGTTTCCTCAGTCTGCGTACCACATAGTGCGTACCTGCCCCAATTTTTATTCACTGTATTTGTTGTCTTTCATTATTTTCGTGCACTCCGGTCAGTAATGCCCTTGGTCTTGAGGATAAGTAAATAAATAAATAAATAAATAAATAAATTGCAATTTACCTGTTACTTCAATACCAAGCAAGAGGAAAAGAAATTTTTCCCTATTGTTAGGGTTTTCCTTTTCAGAAGACTATTTATTGTATATATAAAATCAAGACTCTCGTCACGACACGGGAAGAGCCACCGACCGGGTGAAGAGATGGAGCCTCTTCGCTTCCACCCCTGATCCGGATCCCTTTGGTCTCTTTCAATAAAGTTCCCGCGCATTGGAGGCCGCGGCGTCCCAAGGCATTCCCGCTGACCTCCTCTAAGCAGCGTAACAGATCTCTGGGTCGGTCCCCTCTTTTGGGAGAAATAAAGTTTTGATCATCATCATGGCTCGCTCGCTCTCGTCATATCATCGCGTCTTTTCCATTTGGCAGCAAATCTGCCTCTGAAGTTAATGACAGGACTACTTTTGACTGCTTTCGTCTTGAGTGCTGGCTCCTTTTCAAATCTACCCATCGGCAACGCTGGTCCTTTCGAACTGTTCTCATTAAGCGAACCAAATGAGTATTCATCAGTGTCCGCGCTGCAAGCTGCATGTTGACGAGTTCACACAGAGTCTCTCAAAAGGTGATCCGTGTGCTAACAACTGACCTATTTCCGTGTCTGCGAGAACTTCCAGTGTGCAGACCCCAAGAAAGCAGACAGAAGGAAAAAGAAAAGAGGAGGAGGAATAAACTTTATTATCAACCAGCAATTTAAGTTCCTTGGCCTAGGCCTCCCACGTGGGGACATCGAGGTCTTGGGAAATGAAAACATATAACGTGCTCCGTAAGAAGAAGGAAAGGATCTTCCTTCCTCTCAGATCAGATATTACGCCAGGTAGAAAAGGTTGCCGTTATCGCACTCCACGCGAGACGACTGGAACGCGCTGGAAGAATCCGATCAGCTGTTTACCGTTGTATCCAAAACACGGTTTTCGAGGGCATCAACATCAAGACAGAGCTGCTGTTTCTTGCGATAGAATGTCATGAATAGATTGTGCTGGATTAGCTACGAACGCGTGAGAGTAGTGAGGAAAGTCTCACGAGCCTTGGCAACGTCTGCTGCCACCCATTAGGGGGAGTAGCTTACTGTGGGAAGGTGGTACGCTGCCCTTGCATGCTCTGCTTGTTTAGAGAAAATGACTGACGATTTAGAGTACTATGCATGCTCTACTATTGTCGAACAGTGTACACAATGGACATCGCTAACGGAGCCAGTCATTAGGGAGGTTGGTCTACTGTGGGAGTGTGGTACGCTGCCCTTGCATGCTCTGCTTGTTTAGATAAAATGACTGATGATGTAGAGTGCTATGCATGCTTTACCATGGTCGAATAGGGCACACTATGGACATCGCTAACGGAGCCAGTCAATAGCGAGAGTGGTCTACTGTGGGAAAGTGGTACGCTGCCCTTGCATGCTCTGTTTGTTTAGAGAAAATGGCTGACGATTTAGAGTGCTAACCATGCTCTTCTATGGTCTAACAGTGCACACAATGGACATCGCTAACGGAGCCAGTCATTAGCGAGAGTGGTCTAATGTGAGAAGGTGGTACGCTGCCCTTGTAGGCTCTGCTTGTTTAGAGAAAATAACTGAGGATTTAGAGTGCTATGCATGCTCTACTATGGTCGAACAACGCACACAAACATCGCTAACGTAGCCAGTCATTAGCGAGCGTTGTCTATGGGAAGGTGATACGCTGCCCTTGCATGCTCTGTTTGTTTTGAGAAAATGACTGACAATTTAGAGTGCTATGCATGTTCTACTATGGTCGAACAATGCACCCAAACATCGCTAACGGAGCCAGTCACTAGCGAGAGTGGTCTAATGGTGGAGGGTGGTACGCTGCCCTGGCACGTTTTGGTTTATGACTGACGATTTGGAGTACTATGTGTTTACAACTAATGGCAGACGATTGAGAGTACTCCGAACTGTACTATGGGAGAGCTCGACGCCAGCTGTCCGTATACGTACTCTAACAAACAGCGTCGTGAAGCGTTTGACGGTTGTATGCTCTGCTATGGTCGAACAAATGATCCAGTCATTTGGGTTGCCTTTAACATCAAGCCAACAAGCAACCAGCGTCTACATGAAACTATTTACGGTTGTATGCTAATGTCGAACAAGGCGCCAGTAAGTAATCGCTAACGGAACTAGTTATTTGGGTTACCCGGACTTTCAAAGGTATATTAGCAACCTCCGCAATGGCACTCATAACTATCGCAGCTCATATCTTCTGTGTGTTTTGATACCGCAAATAATAACAATTTTTTGCTAACTATTACTACGTCGACCACAGCCCAAACATTTTCACCGAGAAACAGCGTAAAAGTATAACCATCAGCCCGAGACAATATTTGTACGCTCATGATTCCATAAATGACGTGTAATGTCATTTAACAATTTTGCGGGCATGCGAAGTGTTTCCGAGGCGGCATTATGGACTATCGTGACGAGATTGCGAGAACAAAACCCCACTAACGTCCGCATCCGTCCGTTGGTTGAGCCACTTTATTTAATAAACTGATGAACAGCCGATAATTTCTGAAGCCACCATCGCTCTGGACATAAGTACATTTCCTCATTTGTGACGATCATGGTTTGTCATGGTGAACTTGTAACCCGCTAATCATATTATTCTACTGCTACTATTTGATAGTTAAGGAAAGAGCGTGGAGCACGACAACGATAAATGAATTACGAGCCAACTTAATTATTCTGGGAACTGCGTTGGAGACGAGTATATATAGAAGACAGGACTAACGCAGTTCATCTACTCCGCTGTCTCGTCCGCGACGAAGTTTAAATTCTCAAGATTATGCTTTACCAACGAGCCCCTCTCCCAAAAGCACATTCCTTGAGAAATAATTGCTCACAATTATTTAGAACTGCATATTTTACTATCAATGCTCACTCAAATAAGCGCGTTATGTGTTTCACTTCGGTAACAGTCGGAAAATTGTATGTAGAATGCGCAGATATTTCGCGCAGACATTTGTACAAGTATCTGCGCGAAATTACACATCAGGCAGCGTAGGTCGAGGTTGAAGTTAAGCGCGCTCACATTCAACGTCACGTTCATAGAGTCAAAAGGAGAGTCCCATGCTGACGCCTACTGCAAGAGTGAAGCTACTTTCTGGTGAGTCCGGTAGTGATTATGTTGCAAGATTGATATTGTCCCCGCCATTAACTACTACACTGATAACTGAAAATTTATTTAGACTCGACAGTTTAGAGTTCGCCTTGATGTATTTCAGGTTGTTCAGGTGATTCACGAGCATGGCCGTCTATCAGCCGATGTATTTGTTGACGGTGAAGTCTCAGTTCGCTTCGCTGTGGCACCCGACGTAACCTCAGCGTCCGTGCCCGCGTCACAATGTACGCGACTGTATACGGTGGCATGAGCTGCTGGGATTGACAGACCGCGTTTTTTGACACGAAAGTGTTTTATGCCGGGTTCCGCCAAAACTTCACTTACTCGGATATGACGTTGGTAAAATGCCCACGACCTCTCGGTCCGCGACGATAGGTGCCTGGAGCTCTACCCACCGCGCTACCGACGCACATGTGCGAGGCTCCGCAAAACACGCTTTCCCTTACAAAAATATTTGGTAACATTAAGTTGACGGTCTAAAGACAATTGTTGCTAGAACCTACCAACAATCAAAAGAGTGTCTACCAACTGTCTTTAGACGTCTGTACCAACAATCAATCAACGCTCTGGCTGCAATTGGCCACCAACTTTGAACAGACTCATGTTCATAGGTTGTCTGGTGACCTCGTAGTAACGCCCTATCAACAATGTTCAACAGACACCCTATCACTGTGAGCAAAAAAAAAAGCCGAGATGGGAGTAAATGGACTCCTCCTCTAGCGCACGCCCCTATGGGGGTTTTATATACTCCGTCCAGGGGAGTAAAAAATTTACCCCCTTTAAGGACGGAGGCTTTGGATGGACTGAGGGGAGCATTTGTTTACATCCATAGGGGAGCTTTCCGCTGTCGCACCATGCGCCAGAGAATCTTTAATTAAATTAGCATCGAAACACGCAAACTCGATCACACGTACACAAACATGCACACAACATTCGCAAAGTAATACAACACTCTCACTGACAGCCGCTCGCCACCCGCTCTTCACAACCAAACTTTGGTCACCGAGTATATATATGCACCACATCTTGACCTCCAATGTAGCTCAAATGGGACACTTCTTTTCCGTGTAATTAAGCAACAAACATTCATGGCGTACGTGTAAATTTGCGGTGGGCTTATAGATACCACTGAGGCACACCTATCTTTTACTAAAAATCCGCCTAACATTCAACGACTTTTTTTAATTAGCGAATATTGAGGTCAGTAAGAAGGAGGCCTTCAGACGGTCTACATAAAATAGTCTTTATACATGAGTAAGAAGGAGGTCTTTAGACGGTCTACATAAAATAGTCTTTATACAAAAGTAAGAAGCAGGCCTTCAGACGGTCTACATAAAATAGTCTCTATACAAAAGTAAGAAGGAGGTCTTTAGACGGTCTACATAAAATAGTCTTTATACAAAAGTAAGAAGCAGGCCTTCAGACTGTCTACATAACATAGTCTTTATACAAAAGCAAGAAGGAGGTCTTTAGACGGTCTACATAAAATAGTTTTTATACAAAAGTAAGAAGCAGGTCTTTAGACGGTCTACATAAAATAGTCTTTATACAAAAGTAAGAAGGAGGTCTTTAGACGGTCTATTGACAAATATTACTAGATCGCAAATGTTACTAGACGGTCACCAATGTCAATAGATGGTTACTAGGTGGTCTACTCAACGTTACTAGCCATTTTTGTAAGGGTTAATTCTCTCTCGCATGGTGCTCTTGGTTGGCGGGGCATTGTCGCCGTCTGGGAGCGGTGAAGTGTACTGAGTCATTACATTAACGAGCGCCGATAGGGAGCGATTCGGTGACGACGCCGTTCGGGCGCCTCGATGCCAGCGAGGAATGCTGCTGGCCGCGCTAGCCTCGAGGAGTCGCCCTAGACGCATGCATGCAGTTACGTTCTTTGCCTTTCGCATCTGCTGGCGTGTGGCGGCTCGTTGTCGGAGTAGTGCAGCTTCCACATGCACCAACGATGTTTCTACGCCCCCTACTGCTTCGAGTGCGACAGCACCGACTAAGAAAACTGTCGCAATAAACGCCGCAGAAAGACAATGATGTCGACGGGCGAATGTGGCGCCATGGTGGAGCGAGACAGACGCCAGCGGGAAGTTCAGCCTTGGCGCGATCCCGGCTCAAGCTAACCTCTGCGTCCCGCGTTGCTGAAGCGCAGTGTCGGTGTTGACCTCCCTGCCTTTCTCTGGTTTCATTATCTCTCTCTCTCTCTGGTAGTGTATGCATGAGCTCAGGCGTCGGTTACCCTATTACTAGGGAGCGCACACTTTGCCGTTCCTCTCTTCAATTGACGACGCTTCGAAGGAGTGCATATCGAGTACCAGAATTTATTATGTGCATGTCGATGCGATCTTTCCGCGGTATTTACCATATGCTGTGTCCAGGCATATGTTAACAACGTCAGCTACCACAAGGGTTAAAGCATGGTCATGGGCGTTAGTCGTCGGGATGGTGATGTGTCACTAGGCACCAACGTGGGTGCATCCACGTCAAACGGTGCTATAGCTGCCAAACACCAAAAGACATTGTGCAAGGTCCATATAACAACGCACAATCAACCATCAACTAATTTTATAAAGACAGTTTAATTTCGTGTTGTACCTATTCCTATGACGGAGGGATGAGCCATGTTTTTATTACAACGTACGACCTTCGCATTGCGGCACATGCCAGCCAACAAACTGAGAAAGCAGCTTGTTAACGGGAAGCATTGGATTGATACCAAGAATTATCCCTGTGTTGTCTAACAACAGTACCATGCGCAGACTGCTGCTGCACTTACATCGGCAAATATGACAACTTGATAAGAAGATTAAAGGAGCATCATATGGACGTCTGCAACAACAAGACAGCCCTTGCCGAGCACGCTCATAACCACGGTCACCGCGTCGATTGGGATAACGCCACTATAATAGCTAAGGAGAAGAATTCGATGACAAGACTACTTTTGGAATATTTATTTATTCAACCGATGGACGACACTCAACAGGTCTGATTGAAATCTGCCTGCTAACTACACCCGTTCAATACATCACATTTTAGAATAAAAAAAATTCACCGCCATATCCACGAAGTGAATGATGTTAGAGGAGCTTGCTCGGAGATGATCGGGTAACCCGCGAATCCTCCGTGCACATTCCTCTACCATCATATATAGACGTGACAACGTTGTTATACATACATTACATCCACAATGTTTTTTTTTTTAATTTACGGTTGGATGCACTATATACATTTTGATGAAGTATATATAGATTTCGATGAACTATAAACATTATTATACACAAGAGATGTTGTTTTACCAAGTTCAAGAAGGGCGTCCCTCGATGAGTTCGGGGACTGGTTTTCCTTTAAAGATGATTGCTTTATGATGGTTGAATTGAACTATATGCATTACATATACACAAGAGTTGTTCTTTTGCAAAGTACAAGAAGGGCGTCCCTCGATGAGCTTGGGGACTCGTTTCCCTTTAAAGATGATTGCTTTATGATCAGTAAAGTACGTTGCCAAGGGGTCATCGATGATGGGACGCAGTGGAAAGTTCGAGAAGGCAACATCGATACAAGTGCCCCTGATGGTAGTGGGACGTTTGCAGTCGTACGATACGCATCGGAGAGCGTAACGTGGCATGTGTTGGCTGGTTATTGGCAACGCGAGATCTTCCCGAGCTGCTGCTGCGTTGCGAGCCCGTCGCGCTGCTGCCGTTCATGCTGCGGAGCGGCAACGAAGAGAGTTCACTTAGTGAGCTCCCGGCGAAGAGAAAGGAAGCCAGCGAAACGAGCGGTGCGGCGCGAGCAGTCACCTAGCCAGCGCTTGCGCCGAGCGTGGTGTGTGCCGCCTTGAGCGGCGGCGCCTTCTAGTGAGCATTCTTGAAATCACCGGATAGAGCGCAGCTGCGCCGAGCGTGGAGTGTGCCTCCGTGCCGACGGTCACAGAGGTGAGGACAAGGCGCGAGCATAAGAAGCTTGGCGAGCAAGCTCCTAAAATGACTAACGGCTCTTGCCTGCTTTAGTAAATAACCCAACCAGACAGGCAAATCTGTCAAAATGTTCAGCATCAACTTAAGGAGCCCGTACGGGTCCCGAAACGCCTCTCGTGTGCTTTCACCTTGACTTCGTTAGTGACCGCAACTTCTTTATCATCATGTTACCTGACCAGAAGAATTTTCGTCGAACTCTTGACTACGCACCACCCGCAACCTTTGATTTCGGAGACCCTGTACCTCGAGGCAGCGGCAACAGATGCTGCTGCAATGATACCAATGATCAGGCGGTATCAATGCACAGCCACGAAATACCGATGGTAAGAAGACACAGGTATCTCGGAGCCTGGGTGAATGAGGGTGATAGATACGTGGAGGTAGAGGAAACAGCCACGGCAACAAATGAAAAAAAAAAAAAAGAGCGGCAGTAATGAAGAACAGAGCGTTATGTGCATACGTGGTGCTTCGAGGTTTGTGGGAAGCTGTGAAAACTAGGGAGAAGATTCTCTCTCTGTGAAAGACAGACAGAGAGATATGAAAGGAATGAATGGTAGTTTAACCAGGACAATTATTTTGTTTGATAACCAACACAGGAGGGGGGGGTAGATAAGAAAGAAAGAGAGATAGAAACTGCAGAGTACACGGACACAGTCACCGGGGCGTAGCCAAGGGGGAGAGGGGTTGAGGTGGTTCAAACACCCCGCCCCCCGAAAATTTTCAATTTTGCTTGCGTATATATATACGCACAGATACAAACGCACGCACGAACATACATAAAGTATGGTTGAATACCCCCCCCCCCCCCCCGGACAAAAAAAATTTCTCGCTACGTCCCTGACAGTCACTATGGTTGACAGTGCAGGATATAACTTGTCAACCAGAGTTCTTTGATGACGTTGGTACTCTGGCACCACAGTATATGTAGTTTTGTTGTTAGTGATAGCTTCAATAACGCATTCGTAGCTATCTGTTGCGACAGTGTAACATTTCCGTGGGAAATCTAAATAAGCACTAGTATAGAAAAAATATTTACAGCTGTTCTTCATATTGGAAGTGAACTAGTTCACAGAGGCAGCCAACGCAGTATGCTGACAGCCTGAGTGTCTAACGGCAAAGACGACCTCGGCTTTCATCATCACTGCGACGCACGGCGGATCAAGTGATGAAGATGGAAGTAACGAAGTTGGGAGAAGCATAAATATCGACGGCTGTAGTGAAACACCTTTGGTGCGCTAAAATGTGCACGACTGCTGTACATCTACTAATACTTGCTCCACAGTTCACGCAACTAAGTCCAGAATTTACACGCATACAACTTATATGCTGCATAAGCAGCTGTGCCGTGATTCCTTCTTCATCGTGTTGTTTGTGTCCGACTCAGTAAATTAGGTTTCTTTTTTTTTTTTAATATGGTTGTTTAGTTCAGGCTGCTGTTCGAACTAACTGCGTATAGCCTGAGAAAACGTTTGCAGCTCCTGGTTTTGCAACGGCACCATGAATCTTCAGCGAGGCACAAGTCCTGCCAGCTTCCGAGCAATGTCAACGACCTTCCCGTGACACTGTTGTCTATTACTCAATCGACGTCGCTCGACGAGCAAAATAGACGTGTCTGTCGGTGCTTTCGACATCGTTAAAGTCTTTTCTTACCTCTTTGTCGAATCGCGAAAGAGAGGCTGAACATGAATAAAAAAAGAGAGAAGAAAAAAGGAGGAGAGACCGGGACATGGAAAAGCTTATACAGCGGGAAGGAAAGAACTGGCGAACTGAAGTGCTTTTGACTCCTCGCAGCGAAGGAGTTTCTCGGTTCCTTTGGGACTCCTTCAGGCGGAACCTCTTTGCCAGATTCACTTACTCGGGGCATGGGGAAGAAAAGGAGAGTTGAAAAGGGCTGAAGTCAAGTTAAACTGAGCCCGGAACCTCGCGGAGGCATCAAACGCTGTGGTTTGTACGGCAGCCGTGTCGCCCATTATGCGCTAATGATGTTAAGGGCACCCCGCAACACCGTCGTCAGCGCCTTCCACGGCACTGCATTCTTAACGGCCGCCAATGGAGTTCCGCCATTATGCGCACCCCGCAACCGCGGCGCGCGAGCGTGGCGACTAAACCGTGTAGCGTGTTCACCCGGCGTGGCCCTATAGGTGCAACCTTTTGACGTGCGCCAATACGAGGTGAGAATTAATGGAAACTGCGAGCAGCGGGAAACCGCCCAGGTCGGGGCAAGAACGACGCGGGTGGGGGTCGAGGCAACCGCGACGCGTTGTGGGGCAGCCAGGCGGCGCTGCGGAACGGAGGAGCGGCTAATGTAAGGCGCATTTGTAAGGGGCGTTCTTGTGGTTGGAAGACGGTGCATGCGTATTAGTACGTCTTGTTCTCTCGGTGTGCGTGCGCGTGGCGAATAAAGATAAATGAACGAGCGAGAGAACGGGAGCCTCAAGTTCTTTAAGCCCTGACTCCATTGAATAAAGAGTGGGGGTTCCACAGGCACTTAGCATGGATCGGAAAAGCGATGCGCTGCCATTAGCGTAAGGATGGTTTTGAGTTAACCGCCACAGAAGCTCAGTGGCTGTTGCGTTTCGCTATCGTGACCATAATGTCCCGGGACCGTTGGCTGCGTTTTGCTGCAGGAGTGCAGTACACGATAGTGCACGTGCCCTGCTTTGGGTGCACGCTAAGGGCAAAAGTTGGGGATTTCGCCAAGCATTGAAGCGAACTGTACTACACTGAGACTGAGCCACATGAACGGACATTCATGCCACCTGGACAAGCGGAGAGCGTTAAAAGATCCGAGGTTACCTGTAGCATAATGCGGCGCTCTCTACAGAATATAGAGCGAGCCTCACATAGCCGAATGTACCATCTTCTGAAAGTGAATCCATTAAGAAGTCAAACTTCTATACAGCACTTTATGCAGTCACAACTGTTATCTCCTCGATAACTTTTTACGTTCTATCACACTCATTCATTAAGAGTTGTGCTACCATACTCAATTCGCGAAGTAACCGGTCGCTTTAATCGTCGAAACGCCGGTGTCCTGGCATGCTGTTCGATTTTGCAATCGCACGAATGCGAAATCGAGCAGTGAGCGACTGATCCGAATAGCAGTCGCGTTTTGACCAACACGCGACCATTACTATACAGTTGCGATCGGGTGCTTTGCGACCTGACTGTGCTGTAGATAGGTAGATCATTTACGACCAACTTAGTCACGCAACCCATGAGAGTTGCCGTTAACAAGAGCTTCAGTAGCGCGTGTGCTACGTTTCAGTCCACCCCACCGCTTATGCAAGACTCATATGCCGTATAAATACGTCTATATACAGCCCTAATCTTATATAACTATTTATATCACTACATTACCATGACTGTTTAGCGCGCACCATCGAAATGCTTACCCATTTGTCCTGACGTGTGCGCGAACTTGGAAGCTTCGTTTTGTTGTCTGATGTTAGCGCGAGAAATAGTGCGAATCTTATAAGTTCGCGCCGTAATGAGATGCACCCGCTATCACTGATATGGCAGATCTGCCGCATATGCAACTCCCACTGGGTGTATAAAGAAGTCGCGTATGGTGGTGAAACAACAACAACAACAAAAAAAAAAAAAAACGTTGTTCGTGTGTGTAATGCCACTCAATCAAGCCCAACTTTGGAGATCCGTTTCCACGGTGAGCTAATTCTTCTGCGGTGGTCCACGCGGTGGCATCGACTTTGTCTTCGGTTTTCTGACAGCAGCCATTGGTGGAGACGACACCACTGACAAAAAAAGAAAATAACAGAACACGTAAGCTGCTTAGCAGTCCTCTTCTCTCGCTCTCTCTCTCTCTCATACACACTCTCTACTTGCATCAAATATTGTAAACAAAATGAAAATTAAAAGTGATAGGCAAAGTGAACGCGAAGACCTGTATGCTTAGACCGTATCCTAACATCAGCTCGGTGGTCTGGCGGGTTCGATGCGACGGTGAGCGAACGTGTGGCGTTTCGGAGCGCGTTCGCCGCGCGTCCTACAGCTCGCCGTAAAGTCAGCCGAAAGGGGGCGCGCGTGGCCACCTTAAAGGACCATTAATATTGGCCTCGTGACAGGCCTACATTAGGGACATACCGTAATAGATTTTGAATTGTGGATTGCTTTTGAAATGCCACCGGAACACGGGGAGTCAGACAGACGGATCGCGGGGTGCGAGTCGTTTTTCAAACTGGCCTGTCGCCCTGGGCAACAGCTCTTGTTACCTCGCCATTGCCCCTCTCACCCTCACTCACCCGGTTCGCAGCACCGGACGGATGCCGCATGCGGTGCGTGAAGTTGACGCCGCGGCAAATGCGCAAATCTGGAACTGCCTCACTTTTTTTTTTTATTGG